>NC_068404.1:30425841-30728341 GCF_023724105.1 Carassius gibelio
AAGCGCAGCACTAACAGTGAATCAAAACCAGAAACAGTACAGTAACAGCAGACATGGAGCGTGTCACACTACAGTCTTTATAAACTCTGACATGAACATCACATCCCTGCAAATAGTCTGTCTTATGAAAAATCACATAATTCATTACACAGCTGAGATTTATATTGATCTGTATTAATATGTACAGAGTAGTGGTGTGTGTGTGTGTGTGTGTGTGTGTGTGTGTGTGTGTGTGTGTGTGTGTGTGTGTGTGTGTGTGTGAGAGTGTGTGTGTATGTGTGTGTGTGTGTGTGTTTCTCCATCACTCAAGGATATCAGAACCTGAGATCTCCTACACTGTGAGATATAGTACTTAACAAGACGAGCTATTAGCACTTAGCGTAACATAATCCCTTTAAAGGTGTTGCTAATGCAGAAACAGCTTTAACATGAACACAGAAGTCCACACATGAACAAGAAACAAAGACACACAATGTTTTAGTTTCTGTATTTCTGTCTCTTGATACAGCTATTGTGTTTCCTGGCTTTCTGGGTGATTTGTTTTACACTTCACAAATATTTTACAGTGCGTCATATATAATCTTACCGCAGTTTCTCCAGTTTACAGCGAGGATCCTCCAGTCCAGCACAGAGACACTTCACTCCTGAATCTCTTATTTTATTCCCAAACAGACTCAGTTCTCTTAGGTGTGAGGGGTTTGATCTCAGAGCTGAAGTCAGAGCAGAACAACCTTCATCTGTGACGCCACAATCACTCAACCTGTAGAGAACAATGACACACTCTTCACTCTCTCAGATCAGATCAGTTTAGCTGTGAATCCATTAGTAAAGAGAAAGAACAAATCAATGTGTGATGAATCACTGGACTGAGATTTAAAATGTCAAAAAAAAAAACATGATCATAAATTATTTAAAACCTCAATAATTGTGTGTGTATAAAGCTCACACTGTCAGGATTTTTAACCAAATACAGGCATGTGTTCAGCTAGAGACAGTCTATTATATTATTACAGCACAACCGTTGTGAATTTATGACAGCATTACCAATCTCAGATTCTCACCGTCATTCATTAAAAGTCACCGGGTCGAGAAACACGTTTCAGTGGGGATCCTAACCTACCGCCACACACCCCAAGAGAAAAAAACCTCTGACACGAACATCACATCCCTGCAAATAGTCTGTCTTATGTTAAATCACACTATTCATTACACAGCTGAGCTTTATAATGATCTGTATTAATATGTACAGAGTAGTGCTCTGTGTGTGTGTGTGTGTGTGTGTGTGTGAGAGAGAGTGTGTGTGTGCGTGTGTTTCTCCATCACTCAAGGATATCAGAACCTGAGATCTCCTTCACTGTGAGATATTATTCATACCTGCAGATAGTACTCACACCTCAATGTACTGCAGTGCTTTACTAAACAGTAGGTAATAACATATTCTTTCTCTGATTCTGTTGATTATAAACAGATGGTGTCTTCTAGTGTCCTTCCTTGTGTCTCTTCCTAAAGCCCCCTACACCTGCTCCTAATCACACTGAAGCTGCTGATCAGTAAAGCTGTTCTTGAAGCTGCAGGAAGAGACTCACGCTTCTGAGTTTGGGAACAATATGAGCTGCATGTGATTGATTCTCCAGAACATCTGATCAACACCAGGACAACACATATATATTTAATTATACACATGTTAGATGTTTTATTTCCATGTTTTGAATATTTTCGTATTATATTATCAGAGTCCACACCAAAGCTATAATGATAAAGGCACAGAGAAACGATATAGTTGGAATCACTTTCAGAACAATTTTTCTTTTTCTGATGAACGATAAAAACATTGACAGCCAATCAGAATCAATCCTGCTGTAATGAGCTTGAGAATTTAAAGCAGCAGACGCGTGTGCGCTTATAATACACAGACAATATAATTCGCTGGTGTGGATGCTAATATCGTTATATTTATAGTTATCTTTATAGTTATCGTTCCTGGTGTGAACGGGCCTTAAATGAGAAGAAATGCAGATTTGTACTCGGGTCGGTCTCCTCAAAAGCCCACTGTTCTTACTCTCTCACTTATCTGACTGCTTTCTTTAGTAATTTTGTCTGCTAACAGTCAATCCTTTGCTAACAAGACGAGCTATTAGCACTTAGTGTAACAGAATCCATTTAAAGGTGTTGCTAATGCAGAAACAGCTTTAACATGAACACAGAAGTCCACACATGAACAAGAAACAAAGACACACAATGTTTTACTTTCTGTATCTTTGTCTCTTGATTGACAGTTGTCTCATCTAGGGCTGTCACGATATTACTGTATTTTCCACACTATACTGTTTTATAGGGCACACCGGAATATAAGGCACATAGAAGAGAAGATACTGCAGTCAAACGTTTGACTGGGTTTGTGTTATGCATCCACTAGATGAAGCTGTGCTAAAGGGAATGTCAACATTTTGACAGAGCGCCTTGATCCATATACAGTATTGTTCAAAATAATAGCAGTACAATGTGACTAACCAGAATAATCAAGGTTTTTAGTATATTTTTTATTGCTACGTGGCAAACAAGTTACCAGTAGGTTCAGTAGATTGTCAGAAAACAAACAAGACCCAGCATTCATGATATGCACGCTCTTAAGGCTGTGCAATTGGGCAATTAGTTGAAAGGGGTGTGTTCAAAAAAATAGCAGTGTCTACCTTTGACTGTACAAACTCAAAACTATTTTGTACAAACATTTTTTTTTTCTAGGATTTAGCAATCCTGTGAATCACTAAACTAATATTTAGTTGTATGACCACAGTTTTTTAAAACTGCTTGACATCTGTGTGGCATGGAGTCAACCAACTTGTGGCACCTCTCAGCTGTTATTCCACTCCATGATTCTTTAACAACATTCCACAATTCATTCACATTTCTTGGTTTTGCTTCAGAAACAGCATTTTTGATATCACCCCACAAGTTCTCAATTGGATTAAGGTCTGGAGATTGGGCTGGCCACTCCATAACATTAATTTTGTTGGTTTGGAACCAAGACTTTGCCCGTTTACTAGTGTGTTTTGGGTCATTGTCTTGTTGAAACAACCATTTCAAGGGCATGTCCTCTTCAGCATAGGGCAACATGACCTCTTCAAGTATTTTAACATATGCAAACTGATCCATGATCCCTGGTATGCGATAAATAGGCCCAACACCATAGTAGGAGAAACATGCCCATATCATGATGCTTGCACCTCCATGCTTCACTGTCTTCACTGTGTACTGTGGCTTGAATTCAGAGTTTGGGGGTCGTCTCACAAACTGCCTGTGGCCCTTGGACCCAAAAAGAACAATTTTACTCTCATCAGTCCACAAAATGTTCCTCCATTTCTCTTTAGGCCAGTTGATGTGTTCTTGGCAAATTGTAACCTCTTCTGCACATGCCTTTTTTTTAACAGAGGGACTTTGCGGGGGATTCTTGAAAATAGATTAGCTTCACACAGACGTCTTCTAACTGTCACAGTACTTACAGGTAACTCCAGACTGTCTTTGATCATCCTGGAGGTGATCATTGGCTGAGCCTTTGCCATTCAGGTTATTCTTCTATCCATTTTGATGGTTGTCTTCCGTTTTCTTCCACGTCTCTCTGGTTTTGCTCTCCATTTTAAGGCATTGGAGATTATTTTAGCTGAACAGCCTATCATTTTTTGCACCTCTTTATAGGTTTTCCCCTCTCTAATCAACTTTTTAATCAAAGTACGCTGTTCTTCTGAACGATGTCTTGAACGACCCATTTTCCTCAGCTTTCAAATGCATGTTCAACAAGTGTTGGCTTCATCCTTAAATAGGGGCCACCTGATTCACACCTGTTTCTTCACAAAATTGATGACTTCAGTGATTGAATGCCACACTGCTATTTTTTTGAACACACCCCTTTCAACTAATTCAACTAATTGCCCAATTGCACAGCCTTAAGAGCGTGCATATCATGAATGCTGGGTCTCATTTGTTTTCTGAGAATCTACTGAACCTACTGGTAACTTGTTTGCCACGTAGCAATAAAAAAATATACGAAAAACCGTGATTATTCTGGTTAGTCACATTGTACTGCTATTATTTTGAACAATACTGTATAAGGCGCTCCGGATTATAAGGCGCACTGTCGTTTTTTGAGAAAATTAAAGGCTTTTAAGTGCACCTTATAATGCGGAAAATACGGTAGATGTTTCATATCACGCTTATTGTTGCCATAAGAATTCACAATATCAATATATTTACTTTGTTTATTAAGTTTTTCTTTTTCACCCAACGAACACAAGGATACTGATAAACACAGGGCACTTCTTTAAAGCTCCTATGAAATAACAAGAGAGAAAATACTGTCAGTTCAACAGTATGATGAATAAATATTAATGGTAACACTTTACAATAAAATTTAATTTGTTAACATTAATGCTTTAACGAACATGAATGAACAATGAACCATACATTTATTACACAATTTATTAATCTTTGTTAATGTTAATAAAAACAGTTATTCATTGTTCATGTTAGTTCACAGTGCATTAATGTTTACAAACACAACTTGTGATTTTAATAATGCATAAGTAAATGCTGAAATTAACATGAACTAAGATGAATAAATGCTGTGGAAATAATATTCATTATTATTTATGTTATTTATATATGTTAACTAATGTAATTAACTAATGTTAACTAATTAACCTTATTGAAGAATGAACGTAGATGAGGCATAAAGTGCATAGCACTGAGACCAACTTAACATTTTATAGAGTTTAATGAAGAAATGTAGTCACTCAGTTTTTTCAAGATCAGTTTTAATTGTCTAACTGTTAATAGATTTGAAAAAAAGAAATAAAGTGTTACTACGCACAGGCCGTATTGATTGCAAATACAAAAATAAGACGAGTAAAGAAAACGTGGAACAAAATATTGTGATATATCATCACACACTAAATTAACACGATATCGATAATTGTTGCTTTGAATACACAGTTATCATCAATACCGGTATATCATGACACCCCTAGTCTCATCCAATCAGTAGGAAGTATTACATTCACAAACAATACCTAATTTTGTTTAATTTTGTCTGACTTTCTGGGTGATTTGTTTTTCACTTCACAAATATTTTACAGTGTGTCATATATAATCTTACCACAGTTTCTCCAGTTTACAGCGAGGATCCTCCAGTCCAGCACAGAGACACTTCACTCCCAAATCTCTTATTTTATTCCCAGACAGATTCAGTTCTCTCAGGTGTGAGGGGTTTGATCTCAGAGCTGAAGTCAGAGCAGAACAACCTTCATCTGTGACGCCACAATCTCTCAACCTGTAGAGAACAATGACACACTCTTCACTCTCTCAGATCAGATCAGTTTAGCTGTGAAACCATTAGTAAAGAGAAAGAACAAATCAATGTGTGATGAATCACTGGACTGAGATTTAAAATGTCAAAAAAATAAATAAAAATATCATAAATAATTTAAAGCCTCATTCAAAAAGAAAAAAACTCATTTACACTCTCAGGATTTTTAATGTCTTATGTAGAAGTTCATGCAAATCTATTTAATGACACTATAATCATTACACAGCTGAGCTTAAGTGTTATTTTTCAATCTGTATTAATATGTATGGAGCAGTGGAGTGTGTGTGTGTGTTTGTGTCTGCATTAAGAGTGTGTTTGTGTGTGTGCGTGTGTGTGTGTTCGCGTGTGCATGTTTTTGTGACATATCAGGACACAACTCTGTATAATGACATGGGTATGACACAGGTATTACAAGGAGAGGGTGACTTATGAGGACATAACCCATGTCCCCATTTTTCAAAACGCTTATAAATCATACAGAATGAGTTTTTTTGAGAAAGTAAAAATGCACAAAGTTTCCTGTGAGGGTTAGGTGTAGGGTTGATGAAGGGCGATAGAATATACAGTTTGTACAGTATAAAAACCATTACACCTATGGGATGTCCCCACTTTTCACAAAAACAAACGTGTGTGTCTGTGTGTGTTTCTCCATCAGTCAAGATATAAAATCCTGAGATCTCCTACACTGTGAGATATTATTCATATTTAGTGTAAATTGTGTCAGAGAGTACTTACACCTCAATGTACTGCAGTGCTTTACAGAACAGCAGGTAATAACATATTCTTCACATTCGCATTCAGTATTATAAATACAAGTAGTTTGTGTGTGTGCTGTCCGTGTACGTGTCTGGATTGCTCACACAGAAAGTATAACACAGTCTTTACACTCCAACAGAACCGGTCACAGGTTTGAGTGATCTTACCACAGTTTCTCCAGTTTACAGCGAGGATCCTCCAGTACAGCACAGAGACACTTCACTCCCAAATCTCTTATTTTATTCTCAGACAGATCCAGTTCTCTCAGGTGTGAGGGGTTTGATCTCAGAGCTGAAGTCAGAGCAGAACAACCTTCATCTGTGACGCCACAATCACTCAACCTGTAGAGAACAATGACACACTCTTCACTCTCTCAGATCAGATCAGTTTAGCTGTGAATCCATTAGTAAAGAGAAAGAACAAATCAATGTGTGATGAATCACTGGACTGAGATTTAAAATGTCAAAGAAAAAAAAAATGATCATAAATAATTTAAAACCTCAATCAAAAAGAAAAAAAAATCTTTATTACACTGTCAAGATTTTTAACCAAATACAGGCATGTGTTCAGCTAGAGACAGTCTATTATATAATTACAGCACAACCGTTGTGAATTTATGACAGAATTACCAATCTCAGATTCTCACCGTCATTCATTAAAAGTCACCGGGTCGAGAAACACGTTTTAGTGGGAATCCTAACCTACCGCCACACACCCCAAGAGAAAAAAACCTCTGACACGAACATCACATCCCTGCAAATAGTCTGTCTTATGTTAAATCACACTATTCATTACACAGCTGAGCTTTATATTGATCTGTATTAATATGTACAGAGTAGTGCTCTGTGTGTGTGTGTGTGTGTGTGTGTGTGTGTGTGTGTGTGTGTGTGTGTGTGTGTTTGTTTCTCCATCACTCAAGATATAAAATCCTGAGATCTCCTACAATGTGAAATATTATTCATATTTAGTGAAAATTGTGTCAGATAGTACTTACACCTCAATGTACTGCAGTGCTTTACAGAACAGCAGGTAATAACATATTCTTCACATTCACATTCAGTATTATAAATACAAGTAGTTTGTGTCCGTGCTGTCCGTGTACGTGTCTGGATTGCTCACACAGAAAGTATAACACAGTCTTTACACTCCAACAGTCTTTTGGAAACAGGGTTTTTAACCACACAAACAGCACTTCAGCTCGACTGAACAAAGTGTTCATAGAATGCAGTTCTTACAGGAGACTGAATAAATGAATCTGCTCCTGCGCTGATTGTAAAGAAGAACGTGATTGGCTACGGCGAGAACATGCTACGATTGGTCAGTGAAGTGTGGCTGTTATCTGATTGGCTTGAGCAGACGGTGGGTGGAGTCACAGATACACAGAAATACATTCACTAATGAATGACAGGAAAAGTTGTTTGTAAAATAAAAAGATATTTATGAATATGTTTTTATTTTCAAATATCATTCTATTTGCATTTTTTATATATATTTTTATATAATTTTTGGTAATCTCTTAACATTCATTTGTGGATAATAATCTTTTAATTTGTAATTATGCAACAATTTTATCTCCATGCACCTAGCCCTAATATCAGTGATTAAAATGATCAATATTCCTCCATCACTAATATTTATATATATATAATATCACTGTGCTATGAACACAGTTTCATTTCTCAGAAGTGGTTTGTCACTGCAGAAGAGTATTTGATGAATCAAGCTGCTAAAGGAGTGTTTTCTGCTTCCTCCTGATCACTTCTGAAGCAGAACAGCAGCGGAGAGCAATGAGGAGATGAGGAGAGAGATCACATGACATCAGCCGATCAAAACAGAGCGCATTTATCATAAACCCAGCGTTTCTGACACTAATATTCATCTTTTAAACATCAGTCACTGTTTCAGCAAAAACACCTCGACATTCTAAAATCAAGATACATTTACTGAAGAAGAAAAATCACTTCAGATAGAAGGAGCTGTTTTCTGAAGAAATGAATGTAATATTATTTTTCTTACATCAGTGGTGTCACGTTACGAGACGCTTGAAAGACGGCGAGAGAACCAATTGCAGGTAAGTATGATTTATTTAAGGGATAATCCAGAGGGGTAAACAGTCCAGGCAGGGGTCGAAACCAAAACATCAATCCACATAAACAAGACACGAAGACAAGGCAAGACAAGGCAAGAATGACGGACATGAATAATATACTGACATTAAACAAGGACTCCGTAACACAGACTAAGACAGACTGGGTATTTATACACAGAAGGATAATGAGGAGACAGGAGACAGGTGGGGAAACAATCAATTAACTTAACAAGGAGGAAGGTGACCATATAAGGGAACAGGAAGTGATCTGGTGACAGACACCGTGAGAAAGGAGGACATCTAGTGGAACCCCAGGGAACACAACCCAGACACTGTGACAGTACCCCCCCTCTACGGAGCGGCTCCCAGACGCTCCAAGACAAGACACAACACAGAGACCAGGAGGGAGGCGGACAGGTGGAGGCTCAGGGGGAGGGACGGAGGGCCGGAAAAGAAAAACATGGGGAATAAACACCAGAAATGTAACATAAAACAGGGAGAACCAGGAGGGAGGAGGAACGGAGGAGGTTCAGGGGGAGGGATGGAGGGCCAGAAAAACTAAGGGGAACAGACAGGAACATCACAGAACTCAAATACACAAAACAGAAGTCCATAAAGGGCATGTTGAGGCGCCCACCAGGGCGGAGCAGAGGACAACCACAGCCATGTGGTCAAGGCCAGAGCACTCCAGGGCGGAGTGGAAGACCACCACAGCTTTGTGGTCAAAGTCAGAGCCCTCCAGGGCGGAGCGGAAGACCACCACAGCTTTGTGGTCAAAGTCAGAGCCCTCCAGGGCGGAGTGGAAGACCACCACGGCCTTGTGGTCAAAGCCAGAGCCCTCCAGGGCGGAGCGGAAGACCACCACAGCTTTGTGGTCAGAGTCCCCCAGGGCGGAGCGGATGACCACCACCTCTTTGTGGTCAGGACGGAAGCCCCCCAGGTCCAAGCGGAAGACCACCACAGCCATGTGGTCAGGACGAGAGCCCCCCAAGGCGGAGCAGATGACCCACACGCCCCCGTGGTTGAGGCCGGAGTCCCCCAGGACGGAGCAGCAGACCACCCAGTGACCTGACCCGACTCCGGAGAGTCCACCGGAATCCGACCCGATTCCGGAGAGTCCACCGGGACCTGACTCGACTCTGAACTGTCTGTGGAAACCTGAGGCGCCTCGGTTTCGGGCACTGCCTCTGGAACGGCCTCGGGCATCACCTCGGTAACGGCCTCTGGAACAGCCTCGGCATCAGGCACAGCCTCGGCCTCCGGATCAGTCTCGGGCACCGCCTCGGCTACGAGCACCGCCTCGGCATCGGGCGCCGCCTCGGCATCGGGTGCCACCTCGGCCTCTGGAACAGCGTCAGGCACCGCCTCGGCCTCTGGAACAACGTCGGGCACCGCCTCGACCTCCGGAACAGCCTCGGGCACCGCCTCGGTAACTGCATTGGGAACAGCCTCGGGCACCGCCTCGGCCTCGGGCACCTCCTCGGCCTCCGGAACAGCATCGAGCACCAACTCGGCATCGGCCGCTGCCTCGGCATCGGGTGCCACCTCGGCCTCTGGAACAGTGTCGGGCACCGCCTCGACCTCCGGAACAGCCTCTGGCACCGCCTCGGTAACTGCAATGGGAACAGCCTCGGGCACCGCCTCGGCCTCCAGAACAGGATCGAGCACCGCCTCGGCCTCTGGAACAGCAACGGGCACTGCCTCGACCTCGGACACCACCTCGGACTCCAGAACAGCCTCGGCATCGGGTGCCACCTCAGCCTCTGGAACAGCGTCGGGCACCGCCTCGGCCTCTGGAGCAGCAACGGGAACCGCCTCGGCCTCCGGAGCAGCAACGGGAACCGCCTCGGCCTCCGGAACAGCATCGGGCACCGCCTCTGCCTCCGGGACAGCATCGTGCACCTTATCTGTAGACTCAGGCTTTGAGTCGGCCATCTTGTGCTGTGGCGCAGGGCTGGCGGCCATCTTGTGCTGTGGCGCTGGGCTGGCGGCCATCTTGTGCTGTGGCGCTGGGCTGGAGGCCATCTTGTGCTGTGGCGCTGGGCTGGAGGCCATCTTGTGCTGTGGCGCTGGGCTGGCGGTCCTCTTGTACTGTGGCACTGGACCGATGGCCAATTTGGGCATTGGCGCCGGGTTAGCGGCCATCTTGTACTGTGGCGCTGGGCTGGCGGCCATCTCGTGTTGTGGCGCTGGACTGGCGGCCATCTTGTACTGTGGCGCTGGACCGGTGGCCAATTTGGGCATTGGCGCTGGGTTAGTGGCCATCTTGTACTGTGGTGCTGGGCTGGCGGCCATCTCGTGCTGTGGTCCTGGGCTGGCGGCCATTTTGTGTTGTGGCGCTGGACTGGCGGCCATCTTGTACTGTGGCGCTGGACCGATGGCCAATTTGGGCATTGGCGCTGGGTTAGCGTGACCATATAAGGGAACAGGAAGTGATCTGGTGACAGACACCGTGAGAAAGGAGGACATCTAGTGGAACCCCAGGGAACACAACCCAGACACTGTGACAAGTGGCAGCTATTTTTTTTTTCTTACTTTGAGCAAAAAATTCACAAACTCTTGATACATTTTTCCGAAAAACAATATTTAAAATCTGAAATCATTTTGCTTCTCAAGTAAATTGATCTTGATTCAGGAATGTTAAGATATTTGTTCTAGAAAACAAGACAAAAATCCTAAGAAAATCATTGTTTGCAGTGAAGTAAACTGAGCACTTCTGAAGTCTGTGTTTGTGATTCAGAACAAATTCAAGCAGCAGTAAATCTCAAGACTGTGTGCGTGTGCTTATGTTTTTCTGTACGCTACACAGCACTGCATCAGATTTAGACCGTATTTCACTGTATTCTTCACATAAAATCAAGAAAAGCTGGTTTACTTCACATCGGAGCATTACAAGTGTCACCTTTTCAGTTCATGGATTTATATTCTGAATGAATCAAGGTGAATCATCAATCAAGGTGTTTCAGAACGGCAGAATTCACACAAATCTCTGCATTAATTCAAGAAATCAACAGATAAATGAGTAAATGAGAAGAAGGAGCAGGTTTGTTTTTACCCGCGCCGCTAACACACGCTTTACTCTAATATCTACTGGATTAAAAACACCTGTCCTGACTCCTTTAAGATTCTGTTATTCAGGAGACAATCTCTCATTTAGGAACATTTATTGTAAAGGAGTCAGATTCATTATTAAATATGATAGTTTAGTTGATGATGAAACACTCACACAGCTTTTCTGCATTGATCACAGCTGGTATCAGTCTTCTTCTCCCCTCAGCTGATGTGTTGTATTTCTTAAGGTTCAGTTCATCCAGAGGCTCCTCTGACATCTGAATCATGTAGGAGATTGTTGAGCAGTGAGCAGGAGAGAGTTTCTCTGAGTGTTTGTCTGATTTCACAAACTCCTGAATCTCTCTGAACAGAGTCTGATCTTTCACTTCCAGCAGACAGAGGAACAGATTGATCGACTGATCAGCTGAGAGTGGATGACTACTCTTGATCTTGTGTTTAATGTCCTGTGTGGTTTGTCTGATGGTGTCTGAGCTGTTCTCGGTGTGTGTCAGTAGATCCTGTAAGAGTCTCTGATTGGACTCCAGTGAGACGGCCAGCAGGAACCGCAGGAACAGATCCAGACGTCCATTCTTACTCTCAACAGCTTTATCTACTGCAGATTTTAGTAGATCATACAGAGGGTCTTCATCAGATCTGTTTAATCTGAATTCATGCAGTGTTTTCTTGTTCTTCGTTAAATAGCAGTAAAACAGATAGAAAGCAGCGAGAAACTCCTGAACGCTCAGATGAATGAAGCTGTAGACTTTCCTCTGATGAATCACAGATTCCTGCTTAAAGATCTCAGTGCAAATCCCAGAATACACCGAGGCGTCAGTGACGTCTATGCTGCTCTCAATCAGGTCCTCCTCATAGAACATCACATTGCCCTTCATCAGCTGTTTGAAAGCCACTTCAGCAAGTTTCACAATCACTTCTCTGTCGGACGGCAGGAGTTTCTCTGGATCTCTCTCTTCATACTTCTGCTTGCTCATGTTGATCTGAATCAGCAGGAAGTGGATGTACATTTCAGTCAGAGTTTGAGGGATTTCTGCTCTCAGATCTTCTTCCAGGAGCTTCTGAAGCACAGTGGATGAGATCCAGCAGAAGACGGGGATGTGGCACATGATGTGGAGGCTTCTTGCTCTTCTGATGTGTGAGATGATTCTGCTGGCTTGATGCTCATCACTGATTCTCTTCCTGAAATATTCCTCCTTCTGAGGCTCAGTGAATCCCTGAATCTCTGTCAGACGGTGGATGTATTCGGAGGGGATCTGATTGGCTGCTGCTGGTCTGGAGGTGATCCAGATGAGAGCAGAGGGAAGCAGCTCTCCTTTCATCAGCTTTGACATCAACACAGCCACTGATGAAGTCTCAGTCACATCACAAACTTTCTGAGCGTCTGAAAACATCAGTGTGATTCTGCTTTCATCCAGACCATCAAAGATGAACACAACTTTACACTCCTCATAAATCTGTGAGTCCAGATCTTGAAGTTCAGGATGAAAGTCCAGCAGAAGTCTGTGAAGACTGTACTGATGATCTCGGACCAAGTTCAGCTCTCGAAATGGAAGCACAAACATGAAATCTACATCCTGATTGGCTTTTCCCTCGGCCCAGTCCAGAATGAACTTCTGCACAGAGACGGTTTTTCCGATTCCAGCGATGCCTTTAGTAAGAACAGTCTTGATTTTCTTCTTCTTCTTCTTCTTCTTCTTCTTCTTATATCTTGTTTCAACAACAGTCTTGATCTGCTCTTTCTCCTCAGATCCTGCTTCAGCGGAGGCTTTAAAGATGTCATTGCAGTAGATTGGAGCGTCTTGTGAGTGTTGTGTTCTGGCTGTTTTCTCCATCTGTAAAACCTCATGTTCTTCATTCACTCCTTCTCTCTCTCCCTCTATGATGTAGAGCTGTGTGTAGATGCTGTTCAGGAGGCTTTCATTCCCCAGGAGTTTCAGTCCCTCACATAATCTCTCATACTTGTTCTTCATGCTGGTTTTGTGCTGCTCTTTGACTCTCTGTAGTTCATCATTCACTGCTTGATCATGTTTATTCAGAGACGCTGTAACGCTCGTGTTGTTCAGACAGAAGACAGAGGAGACTCCTCCAGAGATGCTTCGCTCTCCATCTGCTCTGCTGAAATATCACAAGAACAACTGATTAAACATTTCTCAAAATAAAGGATGTGTAAATTAACACTAGATGTGTGTGAACAGTGAAGTGTGTTCAGGAGCACAAGAGCCAATAAAACAAGCTCCTGCAGCTCCTCACAGAGTCTTCAACACCTTACACTGCAGAACAAACATCTTCATTATTATTCTTTACTCTCTTAAATGAGGAGAATCACCATACAGTCTAAAGTGATCATTAATGTAGGAGCTCGATTATCCTCACCTGGGGTCAGAGGTCACTGCTTCATCACTGAGGGCAGGAGGGCGACCCATGGATTCGTCACTCTTCAGAGACACACAGCTGTGATCAGGAGATGAAGATCTCTGACTGCAGATCCTGAGAAAACACACAGAAATATCACACTCTTTTGCTGTAAACAGTGATGATGACAGAAAGTGAGAATCTGCAGCATCAGTCAGATGTGACGCCAAAACACATTTACATCATGATCATCTGATCCGGACGCCTTCTCCACATGTGTGAATGGTTTCCAGCAGAAGACAGTTTGTCTTCCACTAATAAACAAACTCTTAGCAATGCTGTGAGGTTTTCTGACCGCACTCTCAGTCATACAGGGGTCAAGCATCCAAACAAATAGTTCAAACTACATTTATCTTGAGGAAAAACCCAGTGTCTGTACGAAAGAAAAGCTCTACAAGACTATTATAAAGCAGCCAAACAACTATAAACTGATTCTGAGCTGCACTTCTGGGTAAGTGTGTTATTAACTGTTCTTCATGATAAAACACTAGAACTACTGCTACTACTGTCTAGTCTATGTACATGTTTCAGGTTTAAATATCACTAAATGTCATAACTGTAGGACTAATACACTATTTCCTCTATGAACTTCATATTTGAATATTATGTAGATCTATTGTTTACATCAAATTCATGCTTTATTCATAAGTGCAGTCCATCCCTTTAATGCTTGACATCATAAACATCTTGAAATCATAAATGTCTGTTTCGCTTCAAAGTGTGTCTTCGATGACGGTGTTCTGTAAAAATTAAAATCATGTTTCTTGCAATTTGATTCTGACGTACAAAGGCACAAAACATTTGTTTATTATTTTGTGGGGGTTTTTCTCCACTTGTTTCAGTTTTTGTGCCTCAATAATGCGCTGATAATGAATAAGATATTCTGACGTATAATTTTGAGATTCATCTTTTCACACTGAAGACAACCGAGGGACTCAAACACAACTATTACAGAAGTTTCAAACACTCACTGATGCTCCTGAAGATACAACCATGCATTAAGAGCCGGGAGTGAAAACTTTGAATTTGAAATTTAGGGTAAATTAACTTATTTTGTCTTCTGGGAAACAAACCACTTATGTACCATGTTATATAGCCTCTGAAGGACTGTACTAAATGGAAAAAAATAATAATAATATATACGGTATATATGATTATTCAGACAAAATAAGACAAAAATGTACACATCTCCATTCTGTTCAAAAGGTTTTCACGCCCCAGCTCTTAATGCATGGTTTTATCTTCTGAAGCATCAGTGAGTGCAGTCACCCGGATCCAGTACGTATCCAGACCAGATGGTGGATCAGCACCTAGAAAGGACCTCTACTGCCCTGAAAGACAGCGGAGACCAGGACAACTAGAGCCCCAGATACAGATCCCCTGTAAAGACCTTGTCTCAGAGGACCACCAGGACAAGACCACAGAAAACAGATGATTCTTCTGCACAATCTGACTTTGCTGCAGTCTGGAATTGAACTACTGGTTTCGTCTGGTCAGAGGAGAACTGGCCCCCAACTGAGCCTGGTTTCTCCCAAGGTTTTTTCTCCATTCTGTCACCGATGGAGTTTCGGTTCCTTGCCGCTGTCGCCTCTGGCTTGCTTAGTTGGGGTCACTTCATCTACAGCGATATCATTGACTTGATTGCAAATATAAACAGACACTATTTCAACTGAACAGAGATGACATCACTGAATTCAATGATGAACTGCCTTTAACTATCATTTTGCATTATTGACTCACTGTTTTCCTAATGAATGTTGTTCAGTTGCTTTGACGCAATGTATTTTGTTTAAAGTGCTATATAAATAAAGCTGACTTGACTTTATTATTATTTATTGTTAAGTTGTCCTATTTAAATGTGTTCTGCTCTCCTCCCTGATATACATGCGTGTATGTACCAAGAGCACCTTAAAAACCACAACAAATTCCTTGTGTGTCTGTGCACACTTGATAAAGCAGATTCTGATTCTCTCTTGTGGACTATATTGTATGTGAAAAATCTTATTCAGATCAGTACAATAAATACAATAAACAATAACATGCATTTTGCATGATCCCTCATTTTAGTAAAATAATTACCATTTTGCAGATTTTGAAAGGGGGATGTAAACTTTTGACCTCAAAATGTAACTTTGATAGAAAGGTATGCAATGGATTACATCAACCAAAAATTAAAATGACTGATAGTATGACAACCCTGCTGAGAAAATGAAATAAATAAATAAATAAATAAATAAATAAATAAAAAACATCTAATGGTTTCCACTACAAATACCATCATACACCATCAACTCATTAAAATCAGGGTTGTTGTTTTGTTTTCTCTGTATTGCGCTTTGGGACAGACTTTTATGTTTTTTTCAGTTGCTTCTAAACATATACATGGCTAAAGTCCGAAAACACTGTATTCAGTACAAACTGGGCTACAATAATGTGTAAATAGCATGTATGTACATGATTGTGTTTTTGAGAAAACAACGTTTATGCATGGTTAGTGAAAAACTAAAATTCTGAAGTCACTGTTAAACCTTTTTTGTCAAAGGTTTAACAGTGTTTAAAAAATTTTTTGCTTAAAAATTATGTGAAAATCATCTTGTTTACTCACTCAAAGAAAACAATAGATTAATTTAAATTTTCTAAGTTACTTTTTCGTGGTAAAAGTCATGCGAGTAGGCCCGCATAATGAGCCTTTCAGTCAGCTGTGTGTCACTGAGAGGGGAAGAGTTACAAGAAAGAATAGGAGGACAAAATAAATCTATATAATTTATGTTTGTAGTTTGTAGTTTTTTGGAATATATTTAATTGAGATTTAATTTGAGATTCTCTTGCGAGTGCAGTTAAACAGTTTATTAGGAAAAATCAAAGCTGATTTTTAAAGCTGAATTTTTAGCATCATTACTCCAGTCACACGATCCTTCAGAAATCACTCTAATATAAAAATGTATATATATATTATATATATATAATTAGGGGTGTAACGATTCACTCGTTTTCTCGATGCATCGATTACAAACCCTGTGGATTCATATGCATCGATCTTGAAACATGATTTTTGAATCGTGAATCGCCCGATCTTGAACAGCAATCGTTTCAAAATGCTAAGAATCGAATGAATCGCGATTTCTATAGCGATTCAATGCTTTCAAAATGTATACACATTAAATTACTACATGCACGAATTAATGGAGACCTTGAAGAGTGTTCGTGAATCGTGCCTCTTATCTGTCCTTCACGCGCTCCACTGTTTACCGCCTGAGAGACAGGATTGCGCTCGCGCTCCGTTCGTCTCTGACGCAGCTGATGTGTGATCTATAGGACTCGTGGCCAGTGCCGGAGCCGTCGACAGCTGTATTTATTGCATGGACGGAGCAGAAATTTAAGTGTCTAAATTATACGCACAGATCCATTGAATGATAAATGTTTTTAAACAATGCGGATGAAAATTAACCACAGCATTAAAAATGACCTTGAAATAAGAGCGCGAGATTTATCTGATAATCAGATGCATGAAAGTAGCGTTTGTTTCATTCGCAAACAGACATCTGGGGCGTTTTCTCTCAGAATCATTCGCTGATGGAGAGGAAAAGATAAATAGAGATGAAGACGTTTCCACACTGAAAGAGAAGCGCTCTCACTCTCATAGACGTGCCAGGCTATATCTGCAGCTAAACTGAATAAAAGCAGAATGAACTGATGAAAAAATAAATAAAAATACAAACAATTTATGAATGATATTTATTACAGTACAGAAACTATAAAGTATATTTTCTACCTTATTATGTGCAGAAAATTTAAATAATTGCTAATTAAATGTAGCCTACTATATAAAACAATCATAAAATTGCCATTAGGAAAAAAAATATCTACTACAAATGATTGATTATTGTCCAGCAGTGTATTTGATTTATTACAGCTAATTAAAAGTAATTTAAAAAGAAGATAATCCCTTGTAAATAATAATAATAATAATAATAATAATAATAATAATTATATAGGCTACATACATAAAATGATTGTATTTGACATTTCTGTCACTTCTGAAATTATGGCTACGCCCCCCTGGTGTGACAAAATGTTAGCTTATACATAATACTCTCAAAGCTCTTTTTTAAAAACTTGGCTTACATACATTTTTACGTATGCCATGTCGCATCATTAAACTAGCATTTAACAATGGACAAAAGTTTATTTTTTTTCTAACCTATGGTTCTCTAACCATAAATGCTACTGTAATTTGCCCCCTGACTAAGCATTTAAAGAATTTAGTAGAAGCATTTAAATATTCCCGTGAATGCACTTAAAGAATGCAGAATCGAATCGTTATAATCGAATCGAATCAAATTTAATTGTGAATCGAATTGAATCGTTCTAAATTTGCAAAAATCGTTCTTGAATCGAATCGAAAACCTATGAATCGTAATCGAATTGAATCGCTGCCTTGCCAAAGATTCACAGCCTTAATATATATATATATATAAACATATACACACACACACACACACACACACACACACACACACACACACACACACACACACACACACACACACACACACACATATATATATATATATATATTCTTCATTCTTTTTAAATGTAAAAAAAAAAAATGAAAGCAAAAAATGTATGTAAATGAAAGGAGAATGTAAGTGGGTGAGAGTAGACATGTATGTATGTGAAAGGAGTGTGTGTGTGTGTGTGTGTGTGTGTGTGAGAGAGAGTAGACATGTATGTATGTGAAAGGAGTGTGTGTGTGTGTGTGTGTGTGTGTGTGTGTGTGTGTGTGTGTGTGAGAGAGAGAGTAGACATGTATGTATGTGAAAGGAGTGTGTGTGTGTGTGTGTGTGTGTGTGAGAGAGTAGACATGTATGTATGTGAAAGGAGTGTGTGTGTGTGTGAGAGAGAGTAGACATGCATGTATGTGAAAGGAGTGTGTGTGTGTGTGTGTGAGAGAGAGAGAGAGAGTAGACATGTATGTATGTGAAAGGAGTGTGTGTGTGTGTGTGTGTGTGTGTGTGAGAGAGAGAGTAGACATGTATGTATGTGAAAGGAGTGTGTGTGTGTGTGTGTGTGTGTGTGTGAGAGAGAGTAGACATGTATGTATGTGAAAGGAGTGTGTGTGTGTGTGTGTGTGTGTGAGAGAGAGTAGACATGTATGTATGTGAAAGGAGTGTGTGTGTGTGTGTGAGAGAGAGTAGACATGCATGTATGTGAAAGGAGTGTGTGTGTGTGTGTGTGTGAGAGAGAGAGAGTAGACATGTATGTATGTGAAAGGAGTGTGTGTGTGTGTGTGTGTGTGTGTGAGAGAGAGAGTAGACATGTATGTATGTGAAAGGAGTGTGTGTGTGTGTGTGTGTGTGTGTGAGAGAGAGTAGACATGTATGTATGTGAAAGGAGTGTGTGTGTGTGTGTGTGTGTGTGAGAGAGAGTAGACATGTATGTATGTGAAAGGAGTGTGTGTGTGTGTGTGAGAGAGAGTAGACATGTATGTATGTGAAAGGAGTGTGTGTGTGTGTGTGTGTGTGTGTGTGTGTGTGTGTGTGTGTGTGTGTGTGTGTGTGTGTGAGAGAGAGTAGACATGTATGTATGTGAAAGGAGTGTGTGTGTGTGTGTGTGTGAGAGAGAGAGAGTAGACATGTATGTATGTGAAAGGAGTGTGTGTGTGTGTGTGAGAGAGAGTAGACATGCATGTATGTGAAAGGAGTGTGTGTGTGTGTGTGTGTGTGTGTGTGAGAGAGAGAGTAGACATGTATATATGTGAAAGGAGTGTGTGTGTGTGTGTGTTAGAGAGAGAGTAGACATGTATGTATGTGAAAGGAGAATTTACACGTGTGAGAGTGCCAGAATGAATCATAGATTGTACAGCCCCTCATAAAGTAACTTTTACGTCCTCGCGTCTCTGTGTGCATGCACGCGCTTTGCATGTGTGCAGCAGAACTGAAGAGACACTGTGCAAGATGCTGCTTTGGTGCACGCTTCAGGTGTGAGTTAGACAGCAAGACGAGACGGCAAAGAGATGTTTTCTGCAACTTACTGCACTTAACTCTTTTTAACATCAAGCTATTCTTTGCTATATGCATCGAACTAAAACTTTGACATTTGACCTTTTGACACTAAAACGTTTTCATTTAAAGGGATACTCCACCGTGTTTTCATATTAAACTACGTTTTTCCCTTACCTAAGACGAGTTGATACATACCTCTCTCGTCTCAGTGCGTGCACTCAATCGCTTTGGCGCGCGGTGATACTTTGAAAGCACCTAGCTTAACCCATTCATTCAATATGGGCCAAGCAGAGAAGCTACCAAACACCTCCACGTTTTCCCTATTTAAATACAGTTACTCGCGTAGTGTTACTCGACCTAGGACGGTAACACAAAACAAAACGTTGCACTTTTCTAAGCGTGTAAAATGGATAACTATATTGTGTGGCGGAATGCCGTGGTAAGTGCTTGTAAGCACTTCGTCTTGGCGCAGTAATATCTTCACTAGAGGGAGCGGGGGCCGGTGAGAGGATTTTTCACAAGTGAAGATATTACTGCGCCAATTACTGCGTTGAAGTAGGCGGGAACGAGAAGATAAACAACAACCATGGCGGACGATGCGGACAAGTTAGCTATCGTACGATAGCACGCAGCTGTTGCTAGCTAATACACTCCAACTCCAACACGTTTCTGCACTGTTATGGGCCGCCGCAAAGACATGTCTCTTCCCGTGACAGAGTTAATCGAAGGCGCTCACAAACATAATCGAAGGTGGATCTGGTCATTCGAAAGTTACTGATGAATTCTGTATTAGTGAAGCCACTCACATCAGTATCCCACCACTCCTGGCTGCGACTCCGCACCCACACGTTTCTCTGTACCGAAGTTGCTTACACTGCTCCACAAAATGCCATGGCCAAAAACATTGCTCTCCTCCTTCTTTTAAAATTTCTTCTTAAAACGAGAAGATTGTAATTGTGCTGGCTCCGTTGGGAAAATAACTTTAATATAGGGCTGCAACTAACGATTATTTCGAAAATCGATTAATCTGTCATCTGTCATCATTCAGCATAGATTTTTTTAAGAGATTTTAACCATTTTGCATTGTCATATCCTCATCAAAAATATACCTGGAGTTGTTTTATTATGTGTTAGTAATCCTTTGTCGAACTCTTCTGCAATCAAAACACTGACCCATACTCTAGCAAATTTCACAAGGAGATTTCAAATGATGTTTTCACCATGGCGGTCCTTAGAGCTCCTAAAGTAGTTTACAGGTTCGTAGCCAGCCTATTGAAAGGGGGGGGGGGGGTTCTTTTTTTCAAAAAGTGGACCTTTTTGCAGTTTTTCTCCACCTTTTGCATTTAATTATGAGGTTCAAATACTTCATTTTGGTGACGTTTTATGCACTAATTTGTGCTGGATTAGTTTATCTGCTGGTATCTTAACGAGCACGCTTTTTGATGCACCTAAAATATTTACTGCATTGTTGTCAAATTGCTTCCTCATGTAACACCTTTGTCAGTCCATACACTGTTCATAAGTTTAAAGACCACACTAACAACAGAATAGATTTAATGAACTTTACTGAAATATTAATAATATTTTTTCTCATCATTTCTTTTCGCCCCATACTCACTATTTGGTTGTATCGCCTGACATAAAAACAGTCAAAACACCTTTTTTGAAGCTTTGTCATTGATTACACACTCCAATTTCATTCATTAGATGCATGTACATCCAACTTCAGATAGATTGGTGTAAAAAAAAAATCTGAACATTTTAGTAACTAGGTTTAGTAACAACATGTTTAATTGTTATATTGTTTACATGGTACAATTTCTGGTTAGCCACGTTTTTTGTGCTTGACAAATTTTACGATTTCAGTTCAGTGCTTGTGATTTGAATCATTATTGACTCATTTGGATAAATATTAGGTAGGCTACACAAGATATAGGCATTCATTTTTCTCAAGACAAAAATAAACTCACCTAATCAGTCCTATCAGCTGGTAGTAATTTTTAGGTTACATATAAATCAAATGAAATATATAGCATTTTATTATTATAACAACAACTGTATTTAATGATATAAGTAAAAATATAATAAATATGTAATATAGTAGGCCTACACATAATTAGCTAAATATTCTCTATAACTTTTTCTAGCCAATTAACGTGCTACATATATGGTAATTAAATGGCTTTCCTGAGGTAAATGTTATGTGACATAATTGTTCTCCAGCAATTTTATTGACCTCTTTGCGCACTGAAAAAAACTGATTGATCGATATGAGGAGGAATATACATTTTGGTAATTAATGTATCTTTCAACATTGTTCATTCCTGTTTATGAGAGTTTATGAGAGTTGGCAAGCATCGTAAATCAATTAATCATTCCAGATAATTTACCTCAAGCGGTCTGCTTTGAAGTTCTCAGAGGAATAAGACGCGCAAGGAAGGAGAAGCATTTCCATTGGCTCCAGTCTGCCGGTCTTGTCCAATCACAAAAGTCGATATTGCACAGCCAATATCACTGAATTTCCCACTATGTTTTATTATTATAATTACGCTACGTGTATATGGCTATTATATTGTAGACTATTGAGTGGATAAAATATAGAAAACCTTTTAATAAAAATACCCCCCCCCCCCCCCATCATTCAGAGGCGATGCTTCTTCACCGTTGCTTTGAAAAGTGTTTTGCGAGAAGAACTCTCAGTTCGAGAGAGACTTCTCTCTGAACTGCACGCGTGGCACACACACGTACACGTACTCCCAGCAACAATAATCATATTTATTTGAAACAGCAACCATATATCTCATAAGCATTGATTAAAACAATGATGACAATAATCACATGAAAAAAAAAAAAAAACGACTGAAATTCTGGACCTTTGGCAGTGAGGGGGGGTTCGTTCGAACCACCCGAACCCCCCCTGCCTAAGGGCATGGTTTAACATCCCGAACAAAGCTTAAGGAATCTTTCAGAAAATATTTTCACGAAGAATAAGAATAAAACCGAATAAAATTGCAGTGCATTGTATTTTATTATTTACTGGGAAACAGCTTTATAGCTTATGCTGTGAAATTGTAAACAATCCTTCGAAAAAAGTGCAAAAAAATCGTTTTCAAAATGGCAATCCATATACAGCTATGAACAGCTGTTCCTTCATCATGGCTGAGCTTTCAACATTGTTACGGGAAAGGATGAAGCTGATTGGTTAGTTCTTGTGACATGACCCGCGGATCGCTTGCGGCTCTCTGAAAAGTTGAAATGTTTTAACTCGATGCGGTGCGGACGCGCCTGGAAAAACAGGCGTGTCGCGACCATGTCGCTTCCATTATGAGCGCGCATACCCCGCGCCTACATTGGAAATAATGAACTTGAGCACGCAAAAGACGCGATATGTGAACGGCCCCTTAAACAGTTCAGTAGTGCAGAGTTTACATGTTACTCTTCATTTTGAAGGCTCAAAGTAAAGTACTCCCACATTAGTGATGGCCGATTCGTGAATGAATCGTTCAATTTAACCGGTTCTTCTTAGTCAACCGGTTGAACCAGTTCACCAAATCGAACTGAATCGTTTGAAACGGTTCACGTCTCCAATAAGCATTAATCCACAAATGACTTAAGCTGTTAACTTTTTTAACGTGGCTGACACTCCCTCTGAGTCAGAATAAACCAATATCCCGGAGTAATTCATTTACTCAAACAGTACACTGACTGAACTGCTGTGAAGACCGAACTGAAGATGAACACCGAGCCGAGCCAGATAATGAACGAACACGCCCACTGCTGGAGCAGTTCTCGTTCTCGAGTCAAGAACCGGTTGCTTCGGTTTTCGGATCACCAGTACACTCAACCGAGAATCGTTTCTGTCGGACGCGTCCCAATTGAAAACCGATAAACTGATGATACTGCGCATGCGCGATTCAGCGCGAAGCCCAATGACTCACAGCATGTCTGAACTGAAGGGATTCTTTTGGTGATTGATTCTGATTCTGTGCTAATGTTATGAGAGCGGGTATTTCAAGGGCTTGGATGAAGGGCAATCTGGCTAAACCTAAGTTCATTTAATAACAAATACATCGCAATGGATTATGTTTAGTAAGTGGATCATGGTTTCTGCGCTGATGACACCTAATTTATTTACTTTATATCTTCAAGACTTAAATCCTCATATGCACATTATTGCTGTTACTCTATTTGGGTGTTGTTGCAAAATTCAAATGTAAACTCTTAATGATTATGAGGTTTTTAACTGACTAAAGTTATGATTACTGACTTTATATATTTGAATGTTTGATAGACGTGATGCCATTACGTCATCGCCAATGACGTCATTACGTCGAGCGTAAAAGAACCGCTGAACCGTTTTTTTTCATCCGGTTTATTGAATTGAACCGTCCGAAAGAACCGGTTCGCGGAAAAGAATCAAACTTCCCATCACTATCCCACATCCCGCTGAATGCTGCAGAGATGCTGTTCGGGAAGCACGTGACATAAAACGAGGCCAGCTATTGGCTATTTGCTACTTCTCCTGTTGTACTGGCTGAGTAAAACCTCCTGTGGCTCATTACTGCCACACTTTGGTTACCGCAGATTTGAAGTATGCACGAAATGAGCCGCTTATGGAAAATAAAAGTTATTTAGCGACGAATCGATAACTAAATTAGTTAATTACTATTTTAATAATCGATTTTAATCGATTAAATCGATTCGTTGTTTCAGCTCTACTTTAATATTGCTAAAAGAGCTCTGCTGTTGTCTACACTATTGTTGACATCCATGTTTAACGTTAGCTTTGACTATCCGTGCATGTGCATACCCCTAATATATATATATATATATATATATATATATATATATATATATATATATATATATATATATATATATATATATATATATATATATATATATTCTGGTTTTAGTGAATGTGCTCTACTGACATTGTTGACTGTTGAGTATTCTTCTGTGCATGCGGGTCACTTCTGGGTCATTTCATGTTCACACAGGAGATCACAAAAGGTTGCATTTAATTGGAAATGTGAACGGCCTTGCAAAAAAATCGATTTAAAAAAAAAAATTGGAATTGAGCATTAAGCCCTGCAGTGTGAACGTAGCCTATATTTTATGTCCAGAGATGAAAGCAGCATGTTGTCTGTACAAAGAAGGAAACGTCGTATCTGTCCAGGAAAAAACAACTAAAGGCTGGAAATCACTACATGACTTTTAAAATCTGAACAGATTTGTAAACACCAGACATCATAAGATTACAGACTGTGTACAGTCACAGAGTAAACTGGACATCACACACACAACACGACTGAGGATCACACACTAACAGACTTTACATTCCTTCCAATCACAACAAACTCACACAGAAATGTGCGCATTGTTGCTAGGAGACACGTGACGAATGAAAACAATGTGTTTTAAAATCTGCTGAAAATATCAAACGTGTTTTATCTCCTCCGACTGAATGAATCATAGTCTGAAGCTGAAAAACTGGAGTCTGTGAGCATCATACAATGCGTGACTCTATTAGATATGTCAGCTCAAATACACAGACTTTTTTTGTGATTGACTTTGTACCTTCAGATAAAATTATTATGATTTATAAAGGTTGTTTAAAATGAACAAGAATTGTTAATAAAACATGATGTGAGTTTAATGGGAACAGGGGTGTACAAACATGTGTCCGTTAAGCGCAGCCGGACTTCAGCATTTAATGATATACATCTTAATCAAAACATTTTTTTCATTTAAAAATAACATTTCATATTTTTGTGTGAGATAAATATTTTATAACATAACATCTTACACTGAAACTAGTGATGTGACATTTGAACCGAGGCGTCGGAGCTTGTGTGGAGAAAAAAGGGGCGTGCCAGATGAAGCCGCGATTCGAGGCTTGTGTTGTTAACATGGAAATCACGTGACTAATGACAAACGAGGCCTCGGTTTGTGTGGACACGTCATCGGTTCGGTCTGAGTGTCGGTTCCGGATAAAGGGGGTTCGAATCTCACGCCACCTTGTGGGTGTTGTCAGGAGTAGATGAATCAGTTGTAGTAGAGTCAGAGAGTCAGAGTTAGAGTTAGATAGTTGTGTCGTCATCGTTATTGTGTCATATGTGTTAGGGATGTATATTATTAGATTATATCAGGTTATATTAGTTATAGTATATTGTTATTATTAATTAAAGTAGTTATATTATAGTATTGTTACATTAATTAGATTAATTAGGTTTTTTTGATTTGGATTGCCCTTTTGGATTGTTTTTGCTTTTTGTGACCTCTTTCTTTTTCCTTGTAATGGAGCCAGCAAGAAAGAGGAAATCCTCCCCTGTCTGTTTTTTAAATGGTTGGTCACAATAAGGTATGTGTATTATTATTGTTTTACTTTCCTGATCTAATAATAATACTCACTATAAGGCTGTATTATATGTCATCTCTATTCGTTTATGTTTCTAGGTGAAATGCTTGCTGTGCCTAAAGGAGCTGACATACAACAATAAGACCTCCTCCATGCTCAGGCATTATCGAGCACTGCACGAGCATGCACAGACTACTAACAATCTTTATCAATCAAATCAATATTTATCGAAAGTGAATCTCACAAGATCTGAGGATCCACTAGTATATTGGGCTCAACATGAACATCTGTATCCTCATTTATACCAACTGACACTGACATTCCTCTGTTCCATGTGAAAGGATCTTTTCAGAGGCTCGAGAGGTTCTGTCCAAAAGGAGGAATCTTCTTAGCCCCAACATATTGATACAATTCTGTTCCTCAATAAAAAGAATGTGTGATCCTTCCTTCACCCACCCAGTGTTGCAGTTTGTTCCTCTAAATCCATAGTCCCATAAGCACAACACTGCACTAAAACTAATAACAGTTTAATGCACAAAACACACCAGAAACAATTCTGAACCACACTTTTCTGTTGCAATTTGCGTTATTACACTCCCTCCACCATAAGAACTACACTCAACACAGTCTCACTTTTGTTGTTCCTACTGTCACTATCCAAACAATTTATGAATAATGAATGAACTGTGTGTGACAGTTGTCTCTGCACAAGTAAATTCAGACAGACAGAGAAACATATTTTATTTGATACCCAGGCAATGGACAAATGTCTGCTCAGGTCATTGATTTAGTTTTTTTTTTTTTATTGGTCTGCTATTTCTTTGCACAGTAGCTAGGTGTCACTAGTGAGCAATAATGAATGAAGCTTCGAGTAATGAACCTTTTGGTGAAGCAATGGGCTGCGAGGTCTCAGTGGTTCAGGAAGCCTCATTTTGCCATCACTAACTGAAACAAATATCTTTTAAACTAAAAACGTCTCAATGTAGATTTTGGTGAGCTTAATATTTGCTTTTACCATAATATCTATATAAAACATACCTGAGAACAGTCTTTGTATCTCCACTCTTAAAATTTTCTGGATGAATCATAGACGCATCACTCCTCACAGACACACAGCTGGACTCTGCTTCTGATCTCTTCTGATCAACCGAACTATAACAGAGAGAAGATTAAAGTCAATCCTCTAAATTACCATATTTAACAAAGTACATACTCATATATTATTTAAACAATCACTTCAGGATCATTTCATTTACACTATTTTTTTATTACAAAAGACTATAAATAGAACTGAGTGCTTTCACAAATACATCTCTCCGTGTAACACTATATATTATTAAAATATCAGATCTTTTAGCAATGTACATGAAACATTTATCATATATTGTAGAAAATATACATTTTGATAACTGTATGAGGCAGATTAAGGTGTTCAGGGGCCCCTAGGTAAGACCCCAAGTATGGTGAACTGGCACACACACACACACACACACACACACACAGACACATACACACACACAGAGAACAGGGCTCTTCTGAAGCATTAGTCTCATAAGTGCTCTATCAGGTATTACTTTAATCAGCATACTTTTGATATTTGCTTAAATTGATTGCTGTTACACTTTTTAACTCTATGAAGGACAATATTTTCCTAAAATGTACATGTCTCCATTTACGTTTAATTCTTACATGTGATCAATAAATGACGTTAGTATATGGTTGTTACTATTCAAATGAATTCAGTATCAACAAACTCCATCCGTCCAAATGCATAAATAATGTTATTAGATTAATGTTTTACTTTTTTGACATATAAATATGTAATGTTGGAAAAATGCAATGATGCATTTAAATATGCAATTAAACCACCAGTAAGTGGTGGCAAGTCACTTTCTTAGGCCATCCTTAAAGGCCGTGTTGCAAGGTAAATTTTTTAACGAATTTGTGCAATTTACTTGTTGGTAATAAACATTTAAACTGTTATCTATTGTATTTTATGTTGTTGGGTATCACAAAACGGAATATAATGCGAAAAAGTAGGTACTATCTTACAGCGGTCTCCTTTCCCCTACAATGCATTGCATCACGTCACGTTGGGGAGAGAATTTACCAAAGTCCGCCTGGAGAGCATTGAGAGTGACTAGAGAGACGAGTAGTAGACGAGAGAATTCAGATAGCGCAGATTATAGATAAACAGATAAATACATAGATAGATAGACTAAATATATAGATAGAGAGATATCGACCAACAGCGACCCAAACGCAATCACTTGCCTACAGCACAAGCTTTTCAGCGCAGTTTCCATGGGACAGCACCCACACAAGCACCTGCCAAACACAGTGACACACACGCGGCAGCGTTTGCAACAACATTTTCACCGGAGGAAGAGATAAACGCTTAGAAACGCCCATATAGCTAGCATGATGCCTTCTTTTCTAGATGACAAAGACAAAGTTTACCAGTTCTGCGACACTATGACAAAGGTTACCAGTACTTATCTGAACTAACGTCATCATCACTGCCACTAGATATAAAGAAAACGTAGATTTTTTTTCACTCGGTGCTACTCAATGACAGTAATATATATATATATATATATATATATATATATATATATATATATATATATATATATATATATATATATATATATATATATATATTATATTATATATTATATATATATGTGTGTGTGTGTCGTTATTGTGCACTGCTGCTCGTAGACTAGCTCCAGTGCTCATTGCTGCGATGCTAAATGATAGCAACTCACCAGGACACTTCACCAACTCTCCACTCATTCTCCTCGGACCATGCATAGGCTTTGACGGACATCAGTTCTTGGCAATTCCTCATTTGCCCTCTCACGTCTGGCTGGCTCGAAATTACACGGCTGCGGGCCATCATGTTGGTTCTTGCCACCTCTTCCTCATCCCAGTCAGTCGCTATAGTTCTGATTCTGCGCGCGTTCCAGGCAGGTTTTTGAGCTCGTAATCACTATTTCATACCACTACTAACGACTTTGTACAGTTCCAGGCAAGTTAAGCCAAACTTTCTGAGCGCAAGGAATTGTAACAAGATTATTTTATTGCAACGTTACATTAACCTAAAATCGTTTTTTCAACGTGTGTCACTTGCATAAACACTGCATCCGTAGGCAGTATTATTCATAGGGGCTGCCATCGTTGTTTCGCGTGCTGTGTGACCTTGGAACTCTGAGTACATCAATCTAGTACGAGACACGAGTTCACCAATCAATAAAATCAATAAAATAAAATTAATTATATTTTAGTAAGTTTTGTAAATATATAAATTGCCTAGGCCTACATACAAACGAAGACTATGTTCTTTCTTTAAAAAAAAACCCGTGACGTCATCTATGTTTACACGGATGTCACCCTGTGGCCTGTGCGTTCGCTTCGTCTCAGTCTCTCATTCACTGTCAGAGTCAATGGTTCACGCTTGGTAATAATGGCTGCGGCTGCAGTAAACTAAATGTTCGCGGTCACTGTTCAAAGTCATAATACATCTAAAACATTCATTAAAACAGCTCGACACCGCTTTAACTTGGCACGAAGTTCTGGAAAAACTGTGCCCAGATCTTTCCCTGTCTAGTCTAAAACTTCGAAAATCTATTGCACGAATCGATTGGACAAACCAACACAAGTTTCGAAAACGAAAATAGGAAATTGATTTTAACGACCTTCTCTCGGAGCGCGTCCAGGTTTTTTTATTTTTTTTAACACACGTCACACAGCAACTGCAGCTTTGGACACACACGCATAACAGCAAATAATACTTCTGCACAGTGTTTCTCTTTCTACAACAGAAATGTGAATTCTGCCGGTATTCAGACAGTCTCATGCACACAGATACAGATTCGGGCTAGAATCGCTGTATGCGATGTTTTGTTGTTGTTGACATTTCTAATCATAAACACAGCCATGTTGAAGCCTGCAGTAAATGTTTTGCATTATGGCAGTCCACTCTGCTTAATGTTTTTCGAGAATGTTGCACTCCTGTTTGTCATTGCGCACGTAACTTCACGCCAATAAATCATCAGAAATATTGGTCTTTACCAATATATTGAATCTTTACATTCATCCTGTCTGTTGTCCGTGGATTTACATATATTTGGTGTTATTTGCTGTATAAAATGCATCTAGACACGCAAAATCGATTTTACAATCGATTCAATGAATACTTGTCACTCAAATCAAACAGGATTGTTTTTTTCAAAGTGACAACCCAAATAAGCAAAGTAAACTCTCATTTGTAGGTTGCATTGACACCTAGCGGTGGATGCAAGTAAAACAGTATAACACTACCTCATTTTTTTCTTCTCACCTGAAATTCATGCAATAAACATGTTTTTGACAAAGATTTCAATTAGTTTGAGGTCTATATAGCTTGCATCAAAATGTGGTTTGCAATGATGCGCCCGAAGGCACGGGTTGAAGACCCAGTCAGTGACGTTACGATATGCTAATTTGTTTAAATTCATACCTACGTCATCACCATCACCAAAATTGGACTTTTTTTTTTTTACATTGAAACTTGAAAAAACAATTATTTACCTACCCTTTACTGTTACTGCAAACCAAAATATTTTTAATGATGGCCTTAATGAGTGAATCATTGATTCAACCGATTCGTTCAAACGGCTGATTCGTTCAACAAATGAAGCAAGTAACCGTTATAAATGCCTCACTGAATCATTGACTCTTTCGAAAATGAATCATTTAGTAACGAAAGACTTGTGTGCTGCTCTGAGATGTGCGACTGTTCTGCTGTGGCTTTGCTTAGAACTATTTCTGTTAGCGAAATGGAGCAAAAACGACCCACGTGTGTCTAAAATGTAAGTCAGTTAATATTACTCGTTTATTTAACTGAAGATGTATAAAATCAATATCACATTTGCAGTCGAGCTGAAAGTCGTGAAAACATCACTGGTCGTGTGATGTTGCATATTTTAAATAGTATATTTATATATTTTCTACATCAGTATTGTTCATGTTTATTTCTATGTGTGTGCTGTTCTTATAGTGTTTATTTCTCCGTGAGTCAGACAGACTACATGAGCCTCAACTGACTAACCCTAAAACCGTATTCTGGACAAATGTGGGCAAAATAATTTTGATTTATTTTTAAAAAATACTTCCCTTGATCTGAGCGGTACAAGACTTGGTTACTTTTCCTAAGTTTGCCTCCTGAACACACACAAATTTATTTGGCTCAATTCTACAATGTTAAGTGGGTAAAAAATAAACTCCTTAATCTTGCATTTGGGTCAAAAATGGGCACCCATAGAAATGAATGGGAAAAACTGTAATTTAGAGCATTCTTGTTTTTTTGTAAAAATAAATTAATAGATCCAATACAATGCATATCTAACATACACACAAATGAAGGGCTGATCCTGTACAACATTTTCATCATGGCAAAAACTCACACTCATACACACACACACACACAAACAATGCATTCAATGAGCCTATGACAGAGCTGGGCTAATGTCTGACCATGTTTTTTGGTATGATCCAATCATCCACCTGGCTCATCACCCTCTCTCTCTCTCTCTCTCTTTCTCTCACACACACACACACACACATTCATACACACTCACACAGACACACACACAGACACACACACAAACAATGCATTCAATGAGCCTATGACAGAGCTGGGCTAATGTCTGACCATGTTTTTTGGTATGATCCAATCATCCACCTGGCTCATCACCCTCTCTCTCTCTCTCTCTCTCTCTCTCTCTCTCTCTCTCTCTCACACACACACACACTCACACAGACACACACACAATGATCTACATTAGAGCATAATTTACATAGAAACTATGGTACTTTTTGAGGTAAATAATTTCAAAAATTAAAAAAAATATATAAAAAAGCACCATAAATGGATAGACAAAACTTTATCGAAGACAGTGATATAACATTTATAATAAATAAAAAATAGGATCACACCTGAGTCCTCTGTGCCCACATTTGTCCACAATTACAGGATTAAGGGCTATAAAGTGAATACGGTTTGAGGGCTAGACCTTGATACTGTCAATACATTATTCGTTATTAAACACATTTTACACTGAAATAAAATGTTATAAAATCAGAAACATTCTCGACAAAGATTCGGTGCTGTCCTAGTTTTTGTTTGTTATTAAAATTTTGATCAAGTTCCTTGTTCAGTCAGGCAAGTACAATTCTCTTTCACTTGCCCCTTCACAAAATCCACACACACACACACACACACACACACACACACATACACACTCTGAGACAGCCAATCCTACAGTGTTTCCTCTACATTCCCAGTGTCCCCCAGGATTTTGTGAGACTGTGGAGGGTGATAATTAGTTTCTCTTTCCATTTTGGGCCATTTCCTACTGAATATAAATTCATGTGGAGCCACCAAACCTATTTGATCCCTCCAGACACAAAACACCCATCTCTCATCATTGAAGGTGATTTAATACAGTGTTTCTTCAAAGTACCTGCATCCTGGAGAAAACTCTTGATCTGTGGATGTTTGTGTGTCCTCCATGATGAAACAGAATCTGATCTCCAGCACTGACTCTGAATAGAAATGACAAACAAACTCAATAATTCAGCTGAACGGATCCTGAGAGAAACAGATCATGAGATACACATGTTCAGATACACAATGTTAGTCGTGTGTTAACAAATGATCAAATAAACCACACACAACACCGAACACCAATCAAACCACCTTCATCTGTCTGAATAGAAAATATTAAACAAATAAAACTAAACGTCATTTAGAGTAAATCTGAAAGCGGAAGTAACTGTAAAGCATTCAGCACTCACCTTATTTACACAGATTCTCAAAATCCACCGTCTTTCTATGAAGCAGCTACACGAAAATCATGGCTAAGTTCATATGAAACACTTTGATATTCCGTACAGAATCGATTCTGGCTGTTTAAATGGAGAAACATCAACTCGCTTTTATTCGAGACACGGAAAAATTGATGGCGCCGAGAGACTCCACGCAGTTATAATTCTGAAGGGAGCGTCTTTAAACTACACACACGGCGAGAAAACGCTTGTCATGTCGAAACAACATAGCATACACGTTTTAGCAAACAAAATCATAAAAAAAAAATGATAATAAAATATTGCATGTGTAAAAAAAAAAAAAAAAAAAAAAATTCAGAGTATAAATCAAGCGGGAACCTCCCCGTCACTATCTTGACAAAAGTGTCTTTAAATGTAATTCATCGACTGGCCGCTAGAGACTCAGACCCATAGACATATATAGACCTCCCATGTATGTTCCTGCACAACCGGAGGCTATAGTTATAGTTATAGTTATAGTGACAGCGCCACCTACCGTACTGGACGATATAGCAATGACCGCAGTTCTATTACCCTGTTGGTTTAGTTTGCAGTCACGTTACTTTGTATATAGCATCAGTATATTCATCTCTGTAGTATTTGTTTTTAAATGTGATTTTTGATTCAAAATGCAGCAGAGGTTGATTACTAAGTGTGCTTTGAGTCACAATTTTAAATTTAAACATGAGTTTACACAAAATATAAATGAAATATCAATTTTGTAAAATTGAAAAAAATGAAGAACCTTAAAAGTCTTTGTCTCTTGAATTATACAGTATATTGATTAACCTCCTTAAGGTGAATTAGCTCATTATCAGGTAAGTTAAAGTTGGAATCAGCGTATGTAGTCACTAAATTACAGTCAATATTTTAAAAGTTGTTGAGAGGCAAGGCAAGACACAAGAATGATTAAAAAATGTATATATATATATATATATATATATATATATATATATATATATATATATATATATATATATATTTATATATATATGTGTGTGTGTGTGTGTGTGTGTGTGTGTGTGTGTGTGTGTGTGTGTGTGTGTGTGTGTGTGTGTGTGTCATTTTTGCGACAACATCACAACAGCACCAAAGTGAACCCCTTTTCCATCAGTTGCTGCATGGATAGAATGACTGTAGGCTTCAACTCTAGAGAAAGAGAGAGCGAGAGACAGAGAGAGATAAATAAGAAACATTTATTTAACATATTCAACTGGAAAAAAAAAAAAAAATATATATATATATATATATATATATATATATATATATATATATATAGTACAGACCAAAAGTTTGGCCACACCTTCTCATTCAAAGAGTTTTCTTTATTTTCAATACTATGAAAATTGTAGATTCACACTGAAGGCATCAAAACTATGAATTAACACATGTGGAATTATATACATAACAAAAAAGTGTGAAACAACTGAAAATATGTCATATTGTAGGTTCTTCAAAGTAGCCACCTTTTGCTTTGATTACTGCTTTCACACTCTTGGCTTTCTCTTGATGAGCTTCAAGAGGTAGTCACCTGAAATGGTCTTCCAACAGTCTTGAAGGAGTTCCCCGAGAGATGCTCAGCACTTGTTGGCCCTTTTGCCTTCTGTCTGCGGTCCAGCTTACCCCTAAACCATCTGGATTGGGTTCAGGTCCGGTGACTGTGGAGGCCAGGTCATCTGGAGCACCCCATCACTCTCCTTCTTGCTCAAATAGCCCTCGATGCCTTCAGTGTGACTCTACAATTTACATAGTCATGAAAATAAAGAAAACTCTTTGAATGAGAAGGTGTGTCCAAACTTTTGGTATGTACTGTATATATATAGAGAGAGCCTACTTGTTAGAATATTTTGAAAACATGAAAATATCCATAGTGCCTTTTTTATTCATCTGTTCTACAATGAGCCTAACCAAATCCATAAAATCACTTCCTATTGGCCATGAAGAACATGACAGAAACACATGGTAACAAGCTATTAAAATTGCCAAAAGCCTCATTTATCTTTGCAAAACAATGTCAAAACAACAGGCTTACACATACTGCAAGGCAGTCAGTGCAGTTTAATTATGAAAGATATTTTATACATAAATATGGTAAAACAAGCCAGTATTCACACTAATACATTAAGCTGCAGGTAAATCTTACAAACCTTACATCCACCATGCTCTTGTCATCTGATAAGTTTAATTAATGTGCAGGCTAGATTCACTTATAATACTTCGTCATTAAAACTCAACAAGGATTTATGAAATCATGACCACGAATTAACGTCGTAGTAATTAATAAAACTAGCTCACAAATTCTTAATTTGGTGGGAATTAATTATTAATTCATAGTTAGCAGTTCTCACTAAGTAAACTTCGCACCGTTTAAACATTATAAAATAAAACTTAATTAAATATCGGTACTCACCGTCTGATTGCGGTCCACGTCGTCCATCTTTAAAGGGGGGGGTGAAATGCTATTTCATGCATACTGAGTTTTTTACACTGTTAAAGAGTTGGATTCCCATGCTAAACATGGACAAAGTTTCAAAAATTAAGTTGTACGTTTGAAGGAGTATTTTTGTTCCCAAAATACTACTTCCGGTTTGTCACAAGTTTCGGAAAGTTTTTTTCGAGTATGGCTCTGTGTGACGTTAGATGGAGCGGAATTTCCTTATATGGGTCCTGAGGCACTTCTGCCGGAAGAGCGCGCGCTCCCGTATAGCAGAGCACTGAGAGCACAACAGACTTCACTGATCAGAGCGAGAGCGTCGCCAAATGTCACAAAAGAAGTGTGTTTTTGGTTGCCAGGGCAAGACAACCCTGCACAGATTACCAAAAGAGAAACAGCATTAAGGGACCAGTGGATGGAGTTTATTTTTACAGAGCATCAACGGAGTTGTGCAAGTGTTTGTGTTTGTTCCCTGCATTTCGAAGATGCTTGTTTTACAAACAATGCCCAGTTTGATGCCGGATTTGCGTATCGTTTATTTCTTAAAGATAATGCAGTCCCAACGAAAAAGGGTCACGATCGTGTGTTGGAACCACATGCGGTGAGGAAAACTGCTTCAAATATCTCTGTGTTGTCAACTTAGCTATCGGCGTGTAAGCATATCAAGTAAACAACATGTGATGTTGTCATCAAACTGCACTTTCAGCACAGCTTAAAAAAAAAAAAGACGACATAAAGTGGAACTTAGTCATTTTCCAAAACCGCTAAGCAAATATATACAGTTTCAGTACATACCACATAGAGACGTCGTTGCTGATGTTGCTCTTGTTAAATTTCAGCCTCGGGATCTGATTCTGGATCATAAATAAACGCTGAATCTGACTGTTAGCCATGGTTTGTTTTGGATGATGTTTTTTTCCTCACGGTGTCACAGCTCCCAGACGCTCTCAACGCAAAAGCCTACTGGCGCTCGTGATTCTTTAGCTCCGCCCACACGTCACGCCTCCAGCCGCTCGTGCTTTTCCGGGAAAAATCTGTACAGACTATCTTTCTCTTATAAATATAATAAAACTAAAGACTTTTTGGAGTTATGAAGGATGCATTACTACTCTATAGGTACTCAAGATTAACAGGAGATTGAGTGAAAACGAACATTTCACCCCCCCCCCCCCCCCCCCCTTTAATTAGTGTTGATCCAGTACGGTAGGTGGCGCTATCACAAAAAAACTAGGGTCCTAAAGCTGCGATCCAAATGTTGCGGTCCTGAAACTGCAGCCTCCGGTTGGGGTTGTGCAGGAATACCCTTCTCCCCATGTTAAATACACAACTTTACAGCAGACAAAAACATTTGTTTACAGCCTGGTACAAAAAGTGGTTTTGGTATGTATAGCTAATTTTGTCCTTCAAGACAACTGTGAGGGGGTTGATTTTTTTTTCTTTCTAACTCATCAGTTGAAATTATATTAAGCCTTAAAGTTCTGCATAATTAAAGGGCGTGGCCACTTGAGTGACAGGTGGAATGCCGCTCTGCTCTACAAAAGGCAAAAAAACCACTAAATGCCTTTAAAGATTTTTATTTGTGCAGAAAAAATAATTATAGGTAAGACACTGGAATTCTGGTAATAATATTTTTTAATGGAAATAATTTCAAACTTGATTTTTTTTACAGCTATTTTGAAGTTATTTTATTCTGTCTTTGTTTTGTCTTTGTATTCTGACATTGTCTGGAAAAAGTGAGATGTAATTTATAGCAACATCTGTATAAAACAGGTTATAGATTATAGGTTATAACATATAGTAATGTGATTTTTTTTTTCCTGACCATAACAACCAGACAAAAAGTTAAACGTGAGTGGATACCATTATGCAACCAATTTGTTTTTACATCGAATTGAATGAAAATAGCCTAACCTATAAGAACGACTTGTGGATTGATGTGAACGCCAGCAGGAAAAATGCTCAGAATGATTGTGAATTAAACATCTCCGATGACGTTCATTGCAATGGATTTTATCGAGTTACAGGAAAAGGAAAAGGATTTAATTGTGAACTGTTACTGATTTTAAGTGTGATACGCTGTCACGGCATTCGTATTGAGTCGTGCAGAAGTGTTCAGCCCCAGACTGACAGCTGCCACTGAGTCAATAATCCGCCTTATACAAAGAAGAAAATTACTTTAAATATTATTTATTTAGGTTAATTTACTGTCCTTCTCTAGCTCATGTTCACTAAAGTGTGTAAAACATTTCTTCTCATCAAGTCATAACTCACATCAAAAATGGTATTGATTTGGGTTATTTTGATTGGTAGACATTTCAGATCCATGGCATCTCTTAAAATTATTATTCTTAAAAAATAATATTAAAAATGATATTAAAGCAGAAAACCCCTCCAGGACTCAGCTAAGCTGAGATGGATGATAACTGGATGATCCTTTAAGATTTATTTGAAAAACACAGCTGTGCATAAATCTAAATCATCAATCTATTGCAAATGTAATATTTAATTCAATAAAAATGAATATTTAAAATTGTTTTATTAGATGAATGTTACTTAATGTATGAATTAATGCAGCCTCCTCATCTACAGGATCCTGTATAAAAGCACATGCTGTTTTTGTCACACACAAAACCAAACACCAATCAAACCACATTCATTTGCTTTTAAAATAACGTATTAAAAAATATAAAAAATAAACGTCCTTTAGAGGAAGAAACGTCCTTTACAGATTCACAAAATCTACCGTCTTTCTTTGAAGCAGCTACACGAAAATCATGGCTTAGTTCCTATGAAACACTTTGATATTCCGTACAGAATCGATTCTGGCTGTGTAAACGGAGAAACATCAATGCTAAACATTTGCTTTCACTTTTATTCGAGACTCCACGCAGCTGTAATTCTTAAGGGAGCGTCTTTAAACTCCACACAGAGCGGGAAAACGCTTACGATGTCAAATCATTCTTCATAACGCACACGTTTTAGCATACAAAATCATTTGTAAAAAATCTAGCATGTGTACAAACAAAGGGGGGGGGGGGGGGAGTATAAATCAAGCGGCAACCTCACCGTCTCTTTCTTGAAAGATGGAACTGACTTGAACTATAAAGTCTTAAAAGATAAGGCAGTGTATGCTATATTATTAATATAATAAAGATAATAGGGAGGGTGGCAAGTGGTTGTTGTAGAAAAATTTATATTTTACTCTTTCTTATTCACAACATGGTCATGAAAAAAATCCCTTACTAATATTATAAGAATCCCTTACTAATATTATAAGTTGACATCAGTGGGAAAAAAATGTATTATAAATATAACAAATTGTAATCAAAAGTATATGACCCCATTAAAGGGATATTTTGTCATCATTTAGGCTACAGCCACACGAAGCCAGAGCTCTCCCTATCAAATCTTTTTTTTCCTCATCTCAAGAAATATCACAAAAGATCACAAAAATGAAGAATTTAAGAATGTTAAAGAATAGTGATGTGTCGTTCTAGAACGATTTGTGTTCTTTAATGTGACTCTGGAAGAACGAGTCGTCTGGGGGAGTGATTCATTCAGTCGCGCATGCGCAATATTCAATAGGATCTGTTCCTTAAGTAGTAATTCACCTGTGTCAGTCAATGCAGTCTTGAGTCGGAAAGAGAATTGATAAGTTCATCTCATGAGTCTTCGGGTCGAGTCGTTCCTTAATCACGTGACAGACCCATACGCTATTTCTGACATTTCTGTCACCGTGTTTTTGTTACTGTTTCTTCAGGATCTTTGGTGTGTTATTATTTTATAAATAAAACCTTGTTATAAATAAAATATTGATTAATTTGTCTTTTTGACTGTCTACCGGTAAATAAAAACTAGGTTATATAATAATAGAATTATCAAAGCCTACAATACAAAGTATTTATAGCCTAGTTTGTTCATTTTTAATCCAATTATGAGTTTGCTGGTATAATAATTGCTTTTCCTAGGCAAACTTGACATTTTGGTCTAATATATAACAAGAAGATTGCTCAAAAAGGACATAATAACATAAAAGCAAATAATATTTTGAATCCTAAACAAGTAACACTACAGTTCTATAGTCTAATGATCTGAAGGGTGAACTCAAAAAATGTAAATCATACAACAAGGTCATTTTTGAAGATTAGATAAAAAAAAAAAGTACTATGCTTCCATTTGTAAGGAAGGTTGTAAATTAACTAATTACTCTAGCCAATGCTGTCACGTCACGGGACAAAAGAACGAAGAATCAACAACCTGAATACCCGAAAGATGAACTAATCAATTCTCTTTCCGGCTCAGACTGCATTGGTTTAGCGTATGGGTCTGTCACGTGATTAAGGAATGACTTGAACCCCAAGACTTTCAGACAAGAGGTGAGGTGAGCTGATCACAGACTGAAGACCCAGGTGAAAAATGTATGAATCTTTTCTGTTTATCATAGCATTATAGTTTTGTATTGTTTGTAGTGTGTTCAACGTTTGCATAAGAACTAGATGTGTTCAGGAAGTAACACGTAACATTTTAATTAAATTTTGCTAAAATGAACGAAATGAACGGAATTACTCGAAAAAAAAATTACTCGTTTTGCTGAACGAGTCGGTAAAATGATCCGAACTTCATCACTATTAAAGAATGTCCATATGATGAAAATCACTGGGCTCCGAAACAACATGTCAGCGATTTTCAGTGACATTCTTGAAAATAATTTATTTCACAGAACAAAAGAAAGTCATACAAGTTTGAAACAACATGAAGGTGAGAAAATGATGATTGTTTGAATATTGCCTTTATTAATTCTTGCTGCTGTTACTGTGGAACCTGCATGAACACAAACAGTTCCACAGAATAACCCTATAAACAATGTCTAGAAGAAATCCTAACCAGAGAAGAGGATGAAAAAGAAAAAAAATATAGATTCAGATATTACGGATACAAACACACTCACCTCACTGATGAAGTGGAACCATAAGACCTTTAATTTAAGATTTGTTAAACTGAATATGGCATACTATGTTTCTGATCATTGAGATTCTTAGCTTTACTGTTCATGCAAATCAGTGATTTATTACCTTCGTGTGCCTAATCAACACAGATTTGTTTTTCTTCATCCAGCTCAGTAACAGTATGTCCCCAGCTGCTCTTCTTTGGCTCTCGCTGATCTCTGTTTGTGCCGCCAGACTCTGTCTGTGACTCTTACCCAAACTGACCTTGTCCTCTTCTGATACACATCTTAGCCAGACAGATCCTCCATCTGTAAAACAAATAAATAACAAATAAACAAACATAAAAAAACAGCTTAAACAGCTTTCAGGATAATAGAAATGTTAGTATTGAGGTGTCAATTTATTTTTGATGGACTCCTGATAAAATTATCTGTTTTCTTACTTTGCTTAACCTGCAACGAATGTAATATATTTCTTCAACATTAATCAAAGGTGATCTTTCTTTTTTTTTAATAATTTTTCCTCTCAAGAACTGGTGTTTGGTAACAAGGGCTGAAGACACCTTGTTGTGTTTGCCTGTTGCACACCTGAAAATAGAGAAAAACATTTTTACCCTCATCATTCTCTAACATTATAAACTTATTGCATTGTTGAAATGACCATTTAAATGTGCACATCTAATCAAACAGACCTTGAATAATATACAGGTTTCATTATGTATAATATTATTAGTAATTGCACTCATTATTGTAAATCAATAGTAATCTTTCAATTAAATAATCGTTATTGTAAATAATCTCAAACTAAATCTTCTGGTGTCACCATCAGTAGTACTTCATGGTGCTGGTGCCACTACCTTCAAATGTTAGTCTGGAGCCTGAGACAGTGACTGTAAGAGTCAGATACAGATAGTACTGTTTGACACAGCCTCACAGCCTACAATTACTGTCCGAACAGTACAACTCTGGACCACTCTGTGTTTTTCTAACAAGTATTTACACAGCAGTTTATTACCAAGCTCTGCTACATAGGCCTATTAAACTTCCCAGAGAGTGGAATTAGTCAAGTTGCCAACACTTAGCCCAAGGAAGGTTCAAACACTAGCTATAGTGTAAACCAACATCATTTAACTAATGATTATTTGATCTAGTAATACCAGTGACTATGGTTGCCTGAATCCTCAAACACTGGAGATAACTTCAGTTGATGTCAGTTTTGTTTGCAGGTTGTTCTCAAACACATTTGAGCTGTTGGCCAATCAGTGCTTATGTTTGCAGGGCTTGCTCTGCAGCATTGCTCTACTAAACAGCACATTACAGCCAACAGATGTCCTCTACTCACAGCTGCACTGGGTCTGAGCAGCCATCAATACACTGCTAATATACACATTATATTAACCTACATCTTCTTTGTGATGTTTGTTTTTTTCTTGTCCTCATTTCTCACATCAACTTACAATAATACAGAGAGTGCAGCGCCGAGAGAAATGGCTCTTTAATAACCACCATGGGGATTTCAGGGGATGTGCCTTTGACAGACAGTGCTTCTGGAGAAGTACAAGAAGGGAGTGTACTCTCCTATCAGCTTCCGGCCTGGAGCCGACCAAAGACCTGTCCACATAGCACCACAGCACACGAGCATCCTTGCCCCCTGATGGCCATCCTCTGGGTCCTTCAGAGAGCTGTTTTGTGTTGACTCACCATCAGCAGCTGCGCATGGCTTCTCTAGCAACAACACAGGTCATGGCACACCAAAGTGAGATTGGTACAAGACAACAAAGCACAATGAATGAATGACATGCGTTGAGAATGACACAAGTTACTTCTTCTAGATTCAGGTAACTGTAATGTTCATATATCTGTACATGAATATACAGAGATGAGGGAGTCATTACAACAATCAAGGGAAAGGTTGATTACTTTTACTTTTATCTTCCAACACTTTTGGCTTGAAACATTCAGTGATTCATAGTGATTTCAATCCCTGCAATCAGTTTCCATCAATTTGTACAACTCTTTAGGCTAATGTTTTATTTTGAACTGTTTCCACAAATGTACAGGATCTGTTGTTAACCTATTAAAGGTCATTTATCTGTAAATGTTATTTGTTTGTGTGTGTGGTGTTCTGAATTTATAATTCATTAGTACTTAGATGTATATACTGTATGGTAAACAATTCAGCCATGTTTATTTGTCACATGCATGATGTAAAGTTTCATCAGCAGTAAAATGAAATTACAACACTCCTGACAACTTGTGAAAACATATCAATTATTTATAAACAAAAACAATAATTATAATTATAAAAAAGTTAAACAGATTTTTAGTTTTAATAGATTTAAAATATTCTAAATATTCTAAATATTCTTATCAAGAATCAGAATTTACACTCCTTCAGTCTATGAATCAGACGCTCAATGTGCAAAAGACTGGGTCTCCCTGATCTCCTGCTTTAGCATCTGAGGTCTTCCAGCGAGAAATACAGGTCTGTACACTTTCCAGGACACACAGTCATGCACAAGGAAGCCTCTGTCGATCATAACTGCTATATCTGGCCTAAGCAGAGTAAGAATACCTCACTCTACAAAGATACAGAACAGTTACAACAACACAGTTCTGATGGTTAAGAATTTATTTCCATTCAATCAATTTGGTTCTAAAAGAGCTAGTGTTAGTCATAAAGTGAACATCCTGGCTTAAAATTACAGCCATATATTGAACTGATTAGCTGATGCATTACAATACGACGGGTTCCCAAATGCTTTCGGGTCGGGTTTAGGTTAATGTTCAATGAATAGCTTCGGGTTCAGGTCGGGCTTGGGTTTGTAGCTAAACTAAAACTACATGCAGTAGACTACGCTGGTTTCATAGACACGCAGACACACAACCATTGGAGACAGAAACCAGACATCACACAGCACGGACACTTTTATTAGTAAAACAGCTTCGACAGGCTACTGACTCACAACGTTATATTTCTCTGTAATGAGTGGGTAAAATCACAGTTTTTGAAGTAACTCAGCCTCATTGCTTGTAGAGGGTTCGGGTCGGGTTTGGTTTGGGCTCTAAATGTATCAGATGATCTCAGGTATGGACCGGGTTCAGGCTTCGGTTTAAAGACCGTCCAGACCTCTAATGCCTACTAAGACTTGCATATTTGTGCATAATGTTTTGACCCTGGATGCTTACAGAAGGATAATATTTCATTTAAGTGCCAGAAATATCACAAGCATTCATAATTCTGTTGGTTCATGCTGAACTAGTGTTGATAAATGTACTCTTTTTAATAAGTCAATTTATATTGTCACTGTTTTTAAGTTACATTGTCTGAAGGGTTTCCCAGTTTTTCAGGGTCCAAATTTTGTTTGTATTATATTTATTAAGAAGGGGCCAATTATAATCTTGATATTGAAAACATTTTCATGTGTGGAGATTTAATTTATTGACAAAGTTTGAGTAAACGAGAATATATTCTATGAAACATGTTTACGTTTATTTAATTGAATATTTTAATTTTTTCAATATATTTGGATTTATAGAAATCTTATATATTTACATGTACAGAAATGTAATATGTTAACAAATATTAGAAATTATTATATGGACATATATTGCAAATTAATATTTTTACATAGTCTAATATCTTAATGTATTTAAATATAAAGGATATAAATATATGTAAATATTTCTGATAAAAATATATTTACATATGTTAAATATAATTAAAAAGCAGCCAAAATAAAATATTTAAATATTATATATATATATATATATATATATATATATATATATATATATATATATATATTAGAGGTGGGCATTGATTATTTTTTTTAATCTAGATTAATCTCACTGTGATCTTGAAATTAATCTAGATTAATCTAGATTAAAATGGCTCATTCGAATTCTGCCGAAGGCATTCAGAATATGTGTTACCCAAATAAAATTGACAAACAGTAAGTCTTTGAGAAGGGGTTTATCAAGATAGGTGGTGCATTAGAAAAGAAGCTTGTCTCCTGTTTCCAAAATGTATCACAAAGTGCTTAAAAAAAGCTGTAAACTAATTCCACATTGCACAAGGTGCAAATAACCTTACGCCTGTTTCACACCAATGTTTAAGTTTTTTTCAAGTTTGTAGGTGTCAAGGTACAGAAACCAAATAATAGCACTGGATAGTCTTCAATGTAAAAATGAAATATACAATCAAACATACATTTATTCAGACACCTTCATTTATCACATTATTACAGTTTTGCTATATATATCAAAAATTATATCTGGTGTCTGAATAATTTTTGGTTTGACTGTTAAAACTAATGCAAATTAATTCAGTCAAGAGCAGTGAGTGATTTTCATTTTCATTTTCTTGGATTAACATTACAGCAGCCAGTAGCTAAATTAGGCGCGGTCCCTTTAAGAGACGATGAACGCATCCAATATAATACACATCCCATTCTTTCCCTCAACTGTTTACTTTCACTTAAGAAATAACTGACAGTTTTTTTAGCATAATTTCCAAGGTGGATATTTTGACATATTTTGTATGTATTTGTCAGCACAAGAGCAAAAATAAGCAAATTCGATGTTCTAGTGTTTTGAGACGCCTTTCTCTGCGCGAGCCCTGAACACCGCGAGTACTTAATTGGGCTCTTTCACATCTTTTTGTTTGTTCAAACTGCGATTTGCATTTGTTCGTTCAGGTGCAGGAGGGACTTTGAGGAGAACTTCGCAGAAGAGAGCTCGGTTAAATGTCGCTGTCCGTGATTCCTCGGCTCTCTCTCTCGTGCGCACCTAACGGCACGCGCTGCTCTGTTCAGCTTTTCCGCGTCTAGTTTTTGGATGCTTTAATGTTTAAATCGACAAGCGGTACGGCTTAACAACACGTGAGAAAGATAAGCTTTCTTGACGATGCGCAGCAGTGGCCCGTCAACTGTCCTGAGCATCTTTTAAGGCTGGCCTTAGCGAGTCAGTTATATAAAATATCAAGGTGAAAGTCATCATAGCTTGCTTAGTATAGACCCAGCTCCCAACCCAACTTTGAGAATAGATTAACGGCGATATTTTTTTTATCGCCCGATAAGAGTCTCGCGTTAACGCAGCACGTTAACGGCGATAACGGCCCACCACTAATATATATATATATATATATATATATACATATTTCAAAATATATTTATATTTATAAATATATAATATAAAATATTTTATTCTATTTGATTTTAAGATATTTAAATATATCGAAATCTATTTATTAAAAATATATTTCACTTTCTGTGACTTCTGTATGGGAACAACACTAAAGAAATGTGAAATCAGTGCATAATCCAATAATGCATTACAGAATAAAGTAAAAGAGACCATAGCACTGATAATGAACAAAACATATATTCAAAATTAGTCCATAACATAATGAACCTAATTACACAAATTCTATAATTGTATACAATTTGAGTTAAATAACTGATTATATCTGAAACACACTGGACACTTGATAAGAGAAACATTGCGCTAAATTCTTAACACTTGTAACTGTTACACAAACCATGAGTTTGTTTGCTCTAACATTGTGTTTTAATGGTGCATGTACTTTTTAAATAATCATAACTTGCTCAATTTTCTACCAATTTTCAAACTGTTTGGTTTGTTATAAACGTCAGAGATGTTCTTATGACACTGCATTATGACTATAGCTCTGGTCCTTGATGGCAGATGCAGTGTCTGTCACCACGCTGATCGACTTTCAGTCAGTCTTTACCTGAAATGTACAAGAGAGCGTTGTCCACAAGAACATCGAATCGGACGAGAGGGTAGCTGTGGTCATGTACTAGGGCAGCAATGTCAGCAAACGGGGATGGAAGATCTTTTCCTCATATCTACAGCTGACCGGCTTGAAGATGTGTTGAGGACAGCTGGTAGGGACTCATCCTGTGCCGTCACATTGCCTCTGTTTAACATCAGCTTCCTAAAGATCTACTTTAACTGGACGGCATTAGGGTTGTTATTCCAGCCACCTTTAAAAAAAAAAAAAAAGATATACAAGTATAGTACACAGATATTTAATCCATGCTTTAAAATGTTTAATGCTTTTTAAAAAAGACACATTAGAACTAGCCACCCCTGAATGATCTTTCTACATAAGTTAAGTTGAAAGACATTATCACACAATTCAGACTGTACCAGAGGTGATCAATTCTGAACAGATTCAGTCTAACACAGGCATTTTTCTAAATACTTCAAATGGTTTGTGACACTTTCAGGTACTGTGTATGTCTTCAGAAAACACATTTTACAAATAACATAAAAACTTATGGAGCGACAAACTGAAAACAATACAAGCATTTGCTGCCACTTTGTGTCCCTCAGTGTCTGGTAAATATAAATGATGAACCCTAGCGGATGCTCTGATGGAGCTGAAGAGAAGCTCCAAGTGTTCCTGGCTGAACCTGTAGGTCAGGACTTATCACTGTCCTTCAATCATATCACTGTCCCCATCAACGTGTCAGTGTTTATGATGAAGCCCAGGACGCAGAGGAACCATCAAAAGCAAATACTGTATTACTATGATGATCCTGCCGAAACAGCACACAAGAAAGCAGGGATGCAAGTCCATTGGCAGGTTGTCTTTCGCTCTTCTAGAGGTGCTTGTGCTTCTTGTTGATACCAGCTAAAATAAAGTCAAGACGTTTGGAGTGTCTTCAATGTGCTGTAATACACAACTACATTATATAACTTGCAGGAACAAACACTAAAGTGAGATTTAATCACATAATGATATATCAATCTTATACACCTTGAATTATTGCTGGTCAGTGATACACAGACCCTTTGAAGATGAGCTGGAAAGTTAAAAATGTTTGGCACAACAGCATCTTTAAGCCGGACATTCTGCCCCGTTCTGTCAAAGTCCTTGCTCCTGAAGAAAAGAAACATTCTGTGATTGTGGAAACAAACTTGTGAAAAGCTTTGGGTCAACCACAATCTTGTAATACTATTATGTCATAGCCTCGCTGTTCCTGTGTAACAGGACCTGTATTGTACACACATCCACTGAGTAACTAACCATTATCCCATATATTATCCTAATATTGTCATATCCTAGGTGAAAGGTGATCCATGGGCTCTCGTTTTGAGACGACGGCGATTGGAGAATCTGTAGACTGCACAAAAGTCTGGCATCTTCTCCTATAAAGCCAGCAATGTCCTGTATCATAATGTAAGATGATTTTAACAAACCAAACCGATTGGAAATCATGTGCAACTTCAGTTCTATTGAAAAGAAAGAGCAGTTCTGTCTCTAACACTGATGTGATATTGCTGGGAAGCAGCTAAACTGTAACTACTAGCTCTCACTCAAAGCTTCTTGTTACAACTACATCCACAAATATTGTTAGGTCATGGCAAAAGATTAGTTGTCATAAAATCGTTATTGGTGTCAGTAAAACCTTTATAACTGAACAGCTCGCTTGTGGTCTCAGCCAGTAGTCGTGATACACAACTGTGCTTCACGATTAAGTCGTTTTTCGAAAAGTAAAGCTGGAATTTCAACATGTTCAAGCATCCAGAATAATAGACACATTAATAACGTTTATCTTTGTCTGTCGGGTAAAGTGTGCCGGAGCTCGCGCCGGTGCGGGTCAGAAGTGCGGATCGAGGCGCATAACGGCCGCTAGGGGACGCTCGCGAGCACCTTCTGAACGCTAAAATGACAAATGGGACACTCTACGGCAGTGATCCTCAAATCTGGCTCGTGAGATCCACTTTTCTGCAAAGTTTAGCTCTAACCCTAATCAAACACGCATGAGTTTGCTAATCAGTGTCTTCAGGATCAATAGAAAATCACAGGCAGGTGTGTTTAATTAGAGTCGGAGCTCAACTCTGCAGGAAACTGGATCTCGCGAGCCAGATTTGAGGATCACTGCTCTACGGTCTCGTGGACTTAACGGACACGCGCACGCAGCGGCTATTTTAAGTCTGTAAGATCGCGAGGACACATGAAGTGTTCATTTGGGACAGGGCCACTCACGCACTCCCCAAAAGCACAGCACGCAACACAGATAAGTGTCCCATCCGAACAAACACATAATTAATAGTTCCCACTCACATTAACTGTACTAAATTCCTTCTTTGTTTGTAAGGGTAGTCTTGTCAATGTGCGCGTGACGTAGTTGTGCACGTGCAGAGTCTGTCAGAGCGGTTCCAGTTTACTTTCGGTTTCGTTTTCTCTGCCGCTGTTTTAAAGAGTTTCTAAATGTGCGTGCATGAACATAAGTTAATTTGTCTTTCTTTATCAGTCTTGCAGATCATCTTTGGTGTATCAACAGAACCCATCATTCCAGAAGGTTTGTACCAACTTACACTGAAAACACAGATGTTCAACTGTTTCTATCTCCAAATTACATAAATGGCATCTATTAGAGGTCCCATCTATCCTTTGCAGGATAAATATGATTCATAATTTTAAAATGCACCTCTTTACATTTAGACTTGACAGGAAATGTAAGAAAATTATTTCTAATTTCAGACAAAATATATAAGATCTCTTTACTCGTCCTGGAAAACAAAGTTATAATATACACAATTCCTCAAAAATCTGTGAGAACATTTTGTATCAGCAAAGTTAACATTTTCTATCATAAGATCATGTATTTTGGGAAATATTGTTGAATATTTTTCTTGTTCCTCAACTAATTTAATCATCTGCAATGGTATATTATAAATTATTTTATCATAAATTTTAGAGGAGCTTCTTACATTATATTTACCACAAATATCATCATAACTCAATATATTCCTGAGTTGTCCATAACATGTGTAAGTGACCATGTGCCTTTCTTCCAGCACTCATCGATGAACAGAGATTATCTATTCACCAAAATACAGCTGTTATTCCAGATAGACATGTTATGTGGGTTAAAATGATGTTTAAAAACAGTTTCAAGGGTAAAGTACAATTGTCTAAACTTGTAAAATGAAAAGAAGTTCAATGAATCTTCAGTTAGAAAAAATAAAATAATAATAAAAAAAGTTTTTTTTTTTTTATATCACTAGTTTTCTACACTTTTCTCCCAAGACTTCAGGCAGACTTGGACACATGTTCAGAAGCCTGGAATCATCATTCACTCTCCTCAGAGGACAATCGAAGTCCCGAGCAGCTGTGGCAGATTGGAGTGATGCACACAAATAATGAGCGATCTGAGAGATACGAGGAATGGTAATGCTGTCTTAGTCAGTAGCCCTCACTGCAGAACACACAAGATCCAGCGAGCAGAGACGCTCGGTTAAGACATATTTAAAGTTGGAGGAGATGGATCTAGATCCAGGGGTAGAGACAGGTCGGTTTAGGGACATGTAAAGTGGTGTTCTGCAGTACGGACATCTCGTCTTTGTTATTCTGTCATCACACTGCTGTTCATGTAATAAGTGGATTCCTAACTATTTAACCGCTATACCTTCAGGACATCGAAGAGCCAGATCTAGACTGGGACGTAGCAGCTACTTACGATGTCTGTGAAGATATTGAAGCTGTTGTTCCAGAATCTGAATGTGCTTTGAGTGAAGATGGATTGAGGACTCTTGAACATCTGCTGAATTCAACTGCTCCTATCTCTGTCAAAGAACTGAACTTGCTTTGTCAGGAGTTTGTTATGATTTTTATGTTTTGTAATTCAAAGTGTGAAGTGATCCAAATCTTCAGTCTTTTCCACAAGCCCTCTCTGCTCTGACTGGTCAGATGCCTGGTCCGTTGTTGAACTGATGTAATTTAAGTATTAAGAGTAAGAGTAATGATGTTCCTTCATCTTCAAGGCTTTGAATGAAGTCCTGCAAGTAGTTCACAATCCGTGATTCTCTCTGCGCTTCACTGAACCCACCGCACTTAAAACAGTGACAGGGCCATCAGATATTTCATTTTTTCTCATGACAATGGAAAACCTGTAAAAAGCTGCAGATGAGAGTCTAGGAATGAGTATAATGTACCAAAAACATCTAACCCTGATGTGTGGATTGAAGAGAAAGGAGGAGAGTCAGATGGACAGAATCACAGATACTACACCTGACAATGTCTTCCTTTCATCACATGTTAGGATCCTGTGTACCACATGCTACGATTCTTTCAGAAAGCTCAAGCAAGGCTGTAGTGTCTGCAGTCTCAATCTAAAGAAATAAAAACCAGGAGTAACACACACATACACTACACAGATGTATATACAAATCTGAATTGAGTTGAATTAGAATACCTTGTCAATCAGATCTAGCAGGTCTGCATCTGTTATGTCAGCTCATCTTTATTAATCTCCCGGAAGAAATGAAATTGTAAATCCACTCCATGAAAAAGGTCCATCCTGAGTAATGCTCTCTGCCATTATTTCACCAACTATCCTAAAGTACAACAACAATATTAAATATAGCTGCAAGCAGCAATAACGGGGCCAAGCACTACAGAAGCAAGCTTCAGACGATCGGCAGGAATGAGTAATTAAGACAGTTTTAAGATTATTTTTGGCAAAATGTCTTGAAAACAATAAACACAACAACTAGTAATAGGATTTATTGGCTTATCACGTGTAACCAATAGGTGGCGCTGTTACCAAATTAGCGTGGAATGGTCAATGTGAGGTGACGATGACACATGCAATGTTTGGTGCAAAAATGTCAAAGCTTTGCTGAGATACAGCCTCAAATGCATTTTGGCATCCTTCCAGCATATTTGTTGATGCGCTAAATGGGAACCGTTTTGTATATCGGCACGAAATCCATATCTTTTAGATGATATGATTCAATTTTGGTGAAAATCGGACAAACGGTTGATGAGGAGTTCAAAAAAGTAGGTTTTGACTGAAAATCAAGATGGCGGACAGGAAGTTCAGCCAAATAAGGAAAACTTGGTATCTATGTTCTCGGCTTGACCCAAGGAATCTACTAAGATCAGAGTCATGTCGATAGCCAGATCTTTTCAAAAGTTATTAGCCTTTATGTAAATTGAGTTATAACTTTTGACCACTAGGTGGCACTGTTGTATCACTGTCAAAATATTTTGAGTACCTTCAGGGGATGGTGTTGTTGGCACATTCTGAGTTTCGTAATATTACACAAATGCATTTGTTTAGTATAGCATTTTATTTCACAAAACTGTATTGAAGTCAATGAGAATTTCATGTTTTGTTCTATTATAGCACCACCAAGAGGCTCAGTCCCACCATTTTTTTTATGTGTGCTCAGAGTGAGCCCATATATATGTGTGTCAATTTTGGTGAAAATATCTCAATTCACTTCAGAGTTCTAAACATTTATATGAAAAAACACATAAAAAATGACTGACTCTTGACTTTGATTGAATTGTACTACCCCTTACTATCAATATTTTGGCATTTGGGCATTGGCGTATAACTATCGACCTATGTTTACGAACTTCTGACGGTGGTTTCGTCTCGATCAGACAAGCGGTTTCGAAGATATAGCCAAATGTTTTTTAAGCGCTAAATCACAACGCTACACAAACCGTAAGGCGAAACCTAGCATGTTTGGTATCGTAGGACTCGGTAAGGTTTCAGGAGTCCAATTTGATGTGTCTCGTGAAAATAAGTCGACCACACCCAAAGTTATAAGCATTTAAAAAAAGAAGATCACCACTAGGTGGTGCTGTTTCGAAACTTATCATGCTCCTTCAGGACATTGTGCTGATGACCCATACCATGTTTCGTAACAATCCGTTGATGTGTTCTGAAAATACAGCATTTTAGCACAAAATTCAAAATGGCCGAAAGTGAAAATAGCCGAAATGGGAAAATTGGATATCAGTCGACTCGGCATGTTGCCCTGAATCTAACAAGACCAATTTTATGATTTTTGGACAAACTGTTTAGACGTTATAAGCAAAAATAGCAATTTTTCATATCTCCGGACCAGTAGATGGCGCTGCGCCGAAACGCAGCAGGTAGCCTCAGGTCATGCTTGTTATGACATGTACCAGGTTTGGTCTGAATACGATAAATCGTTGCAGAGATACAGCCTTACGACTGTTTTTGTAAGTGTTATGTAAAATTTGTTTGAGCGTTTATCGAAAACGGTTTGATGAATCAATTTGATTTGCATAACTTTTGGTCAGCACTGACTGAAGATGATCTGGTTCAATTTTCGTGTGAATCGGACAAACCGTCTAGGACGAGTTCGAAAAAGCAGGTTTTTCAAAAAATTCAAAATGGGGGCCATATTTATATGACAGAAAATGACGTCATAGGGTGCAATCGAATCGGCATGAGCTCAGAAATCAGAGGAAAAAACAATTTTGCTGATTGGCCTTACGGTCAAAAAGTTATTAACAAAAATAAAGTGCAATTTTGGACAGTTGGTGGCGCTAGAGGGAATGTCTTAGACACACCGAAATTGGTGTACTTAATGTTGGCACTGTCCTCTATCAGAATGTCAAACCATTACAACTTTCCCGCATTCGGTTCTATGGGCTGCCATAGACCCCAGTCGGAATAATAATAATAATAATAATAAATATAGCTGCAAGCAGCAATAACGGGGCCAAGCACTACAGAAGCAAGCTTCAGACGAACGGCAGGATTGAGTAATTAAGACAGTTTTAAGATTATTTTAGGCAAAATGGCTTGAAAACAATAAACACAACAACTAGTAATAGGATTTATTGGCTTATCACGTGTAACCAATAGGTGGCGCTATTACCAAATTAGTGTGGAATAGTCAGTGTGAGGTGATGATGACACATACAATGTTTGGTGCAAAAATGTCAAAGCTTTGCTGAGATACAGCCTCAAATGCATTTTGGCATCCTTCCAGCATATTTGTTGATGCGCTAAATGGGAACCGTTTTGTATATCGACACAAAATCCATATCTTTTAGGTGGCTCAGTCTGAAGATGATATGATTCAATTTTGGTGAAAATTGGACAAACGGTTGATGAGGAGTTCGAAAAAGTAGGTTTTCAACATTAATCAAAATGGCCGACAGGAAGTTCAGCCAAATAAGGAAAACTTGGTATCTATGTTCTCGGCCTGACCCAAGGAATCTATTAAGATCAGCGTCATGTCAATAACCAGATTTATTCAAAAGTTATTGGCCTTTATGTAAATTAAGTTATAACTTTTGACCACTAGTTGGCACTGTTTCAAAATATTTTGAGTACCTTCAGGGGATGGTGTTGTTGGCACATTCTGAGTTTCGTAATATTACACAAATGCATTTGTTTAGTATAGCATTTTATTTCACAAAACTGTATTGAAGTCAATGGGAATTTCATGTTTTGTTCTATTATAGCGCCACCAAGAGGCTCAGTCCCACCATTTTTTGTATGTGTCCTCAGAGTGAGCCCATACATATGTGTGTCAATTTTGGTGAAAATATCTCAATTCACTTCAGAGTTATAGACATTTATATGAAAAAGCATGTAAAAAATGACTGACTCTTGACTTTGATTGAATATTACTACCCCTTACTATCAATATTTTGGCATTTGGGCATTGGCGTATTCCTATCGACCTGTGTTTCCGAACTTCTGACGGTGGTTTCGTCTCGATCAGACAAGCGGTTTCGAAGATATAGCCAAATGTTTTTTAAGCGCTAAATCACAACACTACACAAACCGTAAGGCAAAACCTAGCATGTTTGGTATCGAAGGACTCGGTAAGGTTTCAGGAGTCCAATTTGATGAGTCTGGTGAAAATAAGTCGACCACACCCAAAGTTATAAGCATTTAAAAAAAGAAGATCACCACTAGGTGGCGCTGTTTCGAAACTTCTCACGCTCCTTCAGGACATTGTGCTGATGACCCATACCATGTTTCGTAACAATCCGTTGATGCGTTCTTAAAATACAGCATTTTAGCACAAAATTCACAATGGCCGACAGTCAAAATGTCCGAAATGGTAAAATTGGATATCAGACGACTCGGCATGTTGCCCTGAATCTAACAAGACCATTGTTATGATTTTTGGACAAACTGTTTAGAAGTTATAAGCAAAAATAGCAGTTGTTCATATCTCCGGACCAGTAGGTGGCGCTGCGCCGAAACGCAGCATGTAGCCTCAAATCATGCTTGTTATGACATGGACCTAGTTTGGTCTGAATAGGATAAGTCGTTGCAGAGATACAGCCTTACAACTGTTTTTGTAAGCGTTATGTAAAATTTGTTCGAGCGTTTATCGAAAACGGTTTGACGAATCGATTTGATTTGCATAACTTTTGGTCAGCACTGACTGAAGATGATCTGGTTCAATTTTCGTGTGAATCGGACAAACCGTCTAGGACGAGTTCGAAAAAGTAGGTTTTTCAAAAAATTCAAAATGGCGGCCAAATTTCTATGACGGAAAATGACTTGCTAGGGTGCAATCGAATCGGCATGAGCTCAGAAATCAGATGAAAAAAGAATTTTGATGATTGGCCTTACGGTCAAAAAGTTATTAACAAAATTAAAGTGAAATTTTGGACAGTTGGTGGCGCTATAGGGAATGTCTTAGACACACCAAAATTGGTGTACTTAATGTTGGCACTGTCCTCTATCAGAATGTCAAACCATTACAACTTTCCCGCATTCGGTTCTATGGGCTGCCATAGACCCCCAGTCGGAAGAATAATAATAATAAATATAGCTGCAAGCAGCAATAACGGGGCCAAGCACTACAGAAGCAAGCTTCAGACGAACGGCAGGAATGAGTAATTAAGAAAGTTTTAAGATTAATTTAGGCAAAATGGCTTGAAAACAATAAACACAACAACTAGTAATAGGATTTATTTGCTTATCACGTGTAACCAATAGGTGGCGCTGTTACCAAATTAGTTTGGAATGGTCAGTGTGAGGTGACGATGACACATACAAAGTTTGGTGCAAATATGTCAAAGCTTTGCTGAGATACAGCCTCAAATGCATTTTGGAACCCTTCCAGCAGCTTCGTTGATGCGCTAAATGAGAACAGTTTCGTATATCGAAACGAAATCCATAACATTTTGCCAGCATGGTCTGAAGATGATCCACGTCAAATTTGGTGAAAATCTGACTAACGGTCTAGGAGGAGTTCGAAAAAGTAAGTTTTCAACATTAATCAAAATGGCGGACAGGAAGTTCAGCCAAATAAGGAAAACTTTGTATCTATGTTCTCGACTTGACCCAAGGAATCTAAAAAGACCAGCGTCATGTCAATAGCCAGATTTATTCAAAAGTTATTAGCCTTTATTTAAATTGAGTTATAACTGTTGACCACTAGGTGGCGGTGTTTCAAAATATTTTGAGTACCTTCAGGGGATGGTGTTGTTGGCACATTCTGAGTTTCGTAATATTACATCAATGCATTTGTTTAGTATTGCATTTTATTTCACAAAACTGTATTGAAGTCAATGATAATTTCATATTTTGTTCTATTATAGAGCCACCAAGAGGCTCAGTCCCACCATTTCTTTTTATGTGTGCTCAGAGTGAGCCCATACATATGTGTGTCAATTTTGGTGAAAATATCTCAATTCACTTCAGAGTTATAGACATTTATATGAAAAAGCACGTAAAAAATGACTGACTCTTGACTTTGATTGAATATTACTACACCTTACCATCAATATTTTGGCATTTGGGCATTGGCGTATGGCTATCGACCTATGTTTCCGAACTTCTGACGGTGGTTTCGTCTCGATCAGACAAGTGGTTTCGAAGATATAGCCAGATGTTTTTTAAGCGCTAAATCACAACGCTACACAAACCGTAAGGCGAAACCTAGCATGTTTGGTATCGTAGGACTCTGTAAGGTTTCAGGAGTCTAATTTGGTGAGTCTCGAGAAAATAAGTCGACCACACCCAAGGTTATAAGCATTTAAAAAAGGATGATCACCACTAGGTGGCGCTGTTTCGAAACTTCTCACACTCCTTCAGGACATTGTGCTGATGACCCATACCATGTTTCGTAACAATCCGTTGATGCGTTCTGAAAATACAGCATTTTAGCACAAAATTCAAAATGGCCGACAGACAAAATGGCCGAAATGGTAAAATTTGATATCAGTCGACTCGGCATGTTGCCCTGAATCTAACAAGACCAATGTTATGATTTTTGGACAAACTGTTTAGAAGTTATAAGCAAAAATAGCAATTTTTCATATCTCCGGACCAGTAGGTGACGCTGCGCCGAAACGCAGCAAGTAGCCTCAGGTCATGCTTGTTATGACATGTACCAGGTTTGGTCTGAATACGATAAATCGTTGCAGAGATACAGCCTTACGACTGTTTTTCTAAGCGTTTCGTAAAATTTGTTTGAACGTTTTTCGAAAACGGTTTGACGAATCAATTTGATTTGCATAACTTTTGGTCAGCACTGCCTGAAGATGATCTGGTTCAATTTTCGTGTGAATCGGACAAACCGTCTAGGACGAGTTCGAAAAAGTAGGTTTTTCAAAGAATTCAAAATGGCGGCCATATTTCTATGACGGAAAATGACGGCATAGGGTGCAATCGAATCGGCATGAGCTCAGAAATCAGAGGAAAAAAGAATTTTGTTGATTGGACTTACGGTTAAAAAGTTATTAACAAAATTAAAGTGAAATTTCGGACAGTTGGTGGCGCTAGAGGGAATGTCTTAGACACACCAAAATTGGTGTACTAAATGTTGGCACTGTCCTCTATCAGAATGTCAAACCAAAACAACTTTCCCGCATTCGGTTCTATGGGCTGCCATAGACTCCCAGTCGGAAGAATAATAATAATAAATATAGCTGCAAGCAGCAATTACGGGGCCAAGCACTCCAACGGCAAATGTAGGAGCTAAGCATGGCATGGAGCATCACACCAAATGCATTAATGAGCAATAACAGCAATTTTAGGATGATTGTAATTGAAATGGCTAAAAAAATCATAAATACAACCTCTAGTAGCATGATTTACTGGCTTATCAAAATTGACCAATAGGTGGTGCTGTTATCAAGTCAATTTGGTGTACTCTGTGTGACTTTTCAATGAAACAAACAAAGTTTGGTGTCAATATGCCAAAGCATTGCAGAGATACAGCCTCAAGTGTCATTTTGGCATTGTGCCTCAAATTCGTCGCTGTGGTATGCGAAAACGGTTTTGTCTATCGATACAAAATCCATAACATTTTGTCAGTACAGTCTACAGATCATCTGAGTCAATTTTGGTGAAAATCGGACTAACGGTTGATGAGGAGTTCGAAAAAGTAGGTTTTCAACATAAATCAAAATGGCGGACAGGAAGTTCGGCTTACTCTGGCATATATGGTATCTATGTTGTCGGCATAAGCCAGGGAATATTTTGAGGCCAGTTTCATTACAATAGGCTAATGCATTAAAAAGTTACTAGCATTTTTATAAGTGTAATTATTCATAGTTAATGAATGGTTCATTACTCTTGACCAATAGGTGGCGCTGTTACCAAATTCATGTGGCATGGTCAGTGTCAGGTGGCGATGACACATACAAAGTTTGGTGCAAAAATGTCAAAGCGTTGCAGAGATACAGCCTCAAATGCATTTTGGCACCCTTCCAGCAAATTCGTTGATGCGCTAAATCAGAACCGTTTTGTATATCGACACGAAATCCATAACTTTTTGCCAGCATGGTCTGAAGATGATTCACGTCAAATTTGGTGAAAATCGGACTAACGGTCTAGGAGGAGTTCGAAAAAGTAGGTTTTCAACATTAATCAAAATGGCGGACAGGAAGTATGGCCAATTTTGGCATAATTGGTATCTATGTTCTCGGCATGACCCAAAGAATACGGGGAGACCATTTGCTTTTCAATTGTCTAATTTACTCAAAAGTTATTAGCATTTTTGTGATAATTCATTATAACTCTTGACCACAAGGTGGCGCTGCCACCAAGCTTTTTGAGTACATTCAGGGCATGGAGCCGAATATTTTTGTAATTATTTGCGAAACGATACGATGCTGCGTTGAAAAAATACAGCATTTTAAAATATAATTCAAAATGGCCGACGCCTAAAATGGCTGACACGGGAAATTTGCATATCATACGACTCGACATGACTCACTGAATCTAAAGAGACCAGTTGTGTGATTTTTGGCCAAACCATTCAGAAGATATAAGCCAAAATATGCATTTTTCATATCTCCTGACCACTAGGTGGCGCTGTGTCGAAACACTGCAGGTAGTCTCAGGTCATGCTTATTATAACACACACCAAGTTTGGTCTCAATATGCCAAACCGTTGCTGAGATATAGCCTCAAGTGCATTTTTGCGTGCTTTTCGTCAAATTTGTTTACGTGTCATTCGACAATGGTTGGACGAATCAACTTGAATTCCATAACTTTTTGCCAGCATGGTCTGAAGATGATCTGAGCCAATTTTCGTGGCAATCGGACTAACCGTCTAGCACGAGTTCGAAAAAGTAGGTTTTTCGAAAAATTGAAAATAGCGAAAAAACTAAACCTTGCGATTTTTGAATTTTGGGGTTCATTCGACTTGGCATGAGCCAAGAATTCAGAGGAAAAAAGAATTTCCATTTTCTGGCTTACAGTTCAAAAGTTATTAGCATACAAACATTGAAAGTTTGGACAAGTGGTGGCGCTAGAGAGTAGGAGTTAGAGACTTCAAATTAGCTATAGTTAATGTTGGGACTGTCCTCTATCAGTGTGCCAAATTATACAACTTTCCCGCAATCGGTTCTATGGGCTGCCATAGACTTGCGGCGGAAGAAGAAGAAGAAGAAGAAGAAGAAGCAGAATAATAATAACGCCAACGATTACAATAGGTGCCTACGCACCTTCGGTGCTTGGCCCCTAATAATAATAAATATAGCTGCAAGCAGCAATAACGGGGCCAAGCACTACAGAAGCAAGCTTCAGACGAACGGCAGGAATGAGTAATTAAGAAAGTTTTAAGATTATTTTAGGCAAAATGGCTTGAAAACAATAAACACAACAACTAGTAATAGGATTTATTTGCTTATCACGTGTAACCAATAGGTGGCGCTGTTACCAAATTAGTTTGGAATGGTCAGTGTGAGGTGACGATGACACATACAAAGTTTGGTGCAAATATGTCAAAGCTTTGCTGAGATACACCCTCAAATGCATTTTGGAACCCTTCCAGCAGCTTCGTTGATGCGCTAAATGAGAACAGTTTCGTATATCGAAACGAAATCCATAACATTTTGCCAGCATGGTCTGAAGATGATCCACGTCAAATTTGGTGAAAATCTGACTAACGGTCTAGGAGGAGTTCGAAAAAGTAAGTTTTCAACATTAATCAAAATGGCGGACAGGAAGTTCAGCCAAATAAGGAAAACTTTGTATCTATGTTCTCGACTTGACCCAAGGAATCTAAAAAGACCAGCGTCATGTCAATAGCCAGATTTATTCAAAAGTTATTAGCCTTTATTTAAATTGAGTTATAACTGTTGACCACTAGGTGGCGGTGTTTCAAAATATTTTGAGTACCTTCAGGGGATGGTGTTGTTGGCACATTCTGAGTTTCGTAATATTACATCAATGCATTTGTTTAGTATTGCATTTTATTTCACAAAACTGTATTGAAGTCAATGATAATTTCATATTTTGTTCTATTATAGCGCCACCAAGAGGCTCAGTCCCACCATTTCTTTTTATGTGTGCTCAGAGTGAGCCCATACATATGTGTGTCAATTTTGGTGAAAATATCTCAATTCACTTCAGAGTTATAGACATTTATATGAAAAAGCACGTAAAAAATGACTGACTCTTGACTTTGATTGAATATTACTACACCTTACCATCAATATTTTGGCATTTGGGCATTGGCGTATGGCTATCGACCTATGTTTCCGAACTTCTGACGGTGGTTTCGTCTCGATCAGACAAGTGGTTTCGAAGATATAGCCAGATGTTTTTTAAGTGCTAAATCACAACGCTACACAAACCGTAAGGCGAAACCTAGCATGTTTGGTATCGTAGGACTCTGTAAGGTTTCAGGAGTCTAATTTGGTGAGTCTCGAGAAAATAAGTCGACCACACCCAAGGTTATAAGCATTTTAAAAAGGATGATCACCACTAGGTGGCGCTGTTTCGAAACTTCTCACACTCCTTCAGGACATTGTGCTGATGACCCATACCATGTTTCGTAACAATCCGTTGATGCGTTCTGAAAATACAGCATTTTAGCACAAAATTCAAAATGGCCGACAGACAAAATGGCCGAAATGGTAAAATTTGATATCAGTCGACTCGGCATGTTGCCCTGAATCTAACAAGACCAATGTTATGATTTTTGGACAAACTGTTTAGAAGTTATAAGCAAAAATAGCAATTTTTCATATCTCCGGACCAGTAGGTGGCGCTGCGCCGAAACGCAGCAAGTAGCCTCAGGTCATGCTTGTTATGACATGTACCAGGTTTGGTCTGAATACGATAAATCGTTGCAGAGATACAGCCTTACGACTGTTTTTCTAAGCGTTTCGTAAAATTTGTTTGAGCGTTTTTCGAAAACGGTTTGACTAATCAATTTGATTTGCATAACTTTTGGTCAGCACTGCCTGAAGATGATCTGGTTCAATTTTCGTGTGAATCGGACAAACCGTCTAGGACGAGTTCGAAAAAGTAGGTTTTTCAAAGAATTCAAAATGGCGGCCAAATTTCTATGACGGAAAATGACGGCATAGGGTGCAATCGAATCGGCATGAGCTCAGAAATCAGAGGAAAAAAGAATTTTGTTGATTGGACTTACGGTTAAAAAGTTATTAACAAAATTAAAGTGAAATTTCGGACAGTTGGTGGCGCTAGAGGGAATGTCTTAGACACACCAAAATTGGTGTACTAAATGTTGGCACTGTCCTCTATCAGAATGTCAAACCAAAACAACTTTCCCACATTCGGTTCTATGGGCTGCCATAGACTCCCAGTCGGAAGAATAATAATAATAAATATAGCTGCAAGCAGCAATCACGGGGCCAAGCATTCCAGCGGCAACATCAGGAGCTAAGCATATGTAGCATCAGACCAAATGCAACAATGAATAATGAAATTAATAATTGCATGATTGTAATTGAAATGGCTGAAAATCGTTAATAAAAGTTCCACAGCGAGGAGCTAAGCATGGCATGGAGCATCAGACCAAATGCAACGAGTAAGAAAAGCAATTATTGGAAGAGTGTAATTGAAACAGCCAGTAAAACTCTAGTAAAATGATGCATTATCATTTTTGGAAAATAGGTGGCGCTGTAATCAAATCGCTTTGTTGTGTTCTGTGGGAGGTGACAATGTTGTGGGCAATTTCTTTCAAAATACTTACAGACCTTTAGGGCAATGAGTCGAACATGCCCACCGAGTTTCGTTCCGATCGACTTCCATTAACCTTGTCAAATAGGTGCTTAAAGTTGTTTGGCCAATGGCGGCCATGTTTTTTAAGATAAGTGAAATTCCTCATAGAGCACTTGTGCCACATTGGGCCATATCAATTTTCAAGTTGATTGGATCAACGGTTGCTTAGTTATAGCCATTTGATTTTTTTCATCCTGTAGCGCCACCAAGTGGCAGATATGGAAAAATAATAATAATTTGACTAAAGTTTTTGTTCATGCATATGAGTTCTGAGTTTGGTGAAGATATCTAATTTTGTTCCCGAGTTATAGCCTTTTTCGTAAAATTGGTCCACGAATTTGAATGCTTTGGGTCACCTGGTTTTTTGTTCAGTCTTGATCAAACCATTGCAATAATATTCTCTGGACTCTCTAGATCAATAATTTTCAAAAATATGTTGCATTTTGTCCTTTGGTTAGCTATAAGAGGTCATTTAGGAAAGGGCCGTGGCTACATGTAACCTAAAGCCTATAAAACTGAAACAAAAACTCAAAACTTTATGAAACTTGGTTATAACATGTGAAAGATGACCCACCAAGCATGCAAAGTTTCATTAAGATCAGAAAATAGCTGGTGCTATAACAGTTAAAATGGCCTAAAAAAAACAAAAGATTTCTGTTGTGAATGGCATTAAACTGCAAAAAAAAAAGGGGTAATATATCTGTATTTTTTTCTAAACAATCATGCAAAATTTAACAGAGATTAGTTAAAAAAGAACACTGTAATATTTATAAAGCTAAAAAACCCAGTGTTGAATAAAAAATTGCAATTATAACCACTAGATGTCACCGGAAGACCACTAATGAGCTCACTAAAGACTAAAACATTACAGTTTATGGGCTTGTTGAGGGATTCATCTAGAAAAAATGTATATTACTATTATTTAATATTACTGTTCAAGCATTTCAGATCACATTGAGTCAAAGTTTACCAATTTATTCATACAGATATATCTAATGTTTATAATTATGCCAGATTATGATTGCAATGAAACCTGAAAAATGGCATAGAAGCCCATAAAAACAGAAGACTTGCAATAGGTTTTATCACCCATCATTTATTTTAATTATCTATATATATAACAAAATGTGTGCATCTGTGTGTGGGTTTAAGCATGCTTATTGAGTATTAATATAGTAGTTTAAACATTTCATGTTTGTGTGTGTCTGTAATTCTGTTCTATTCTTTTACTGTCAGCCATATCTAGGTTATTTAAAATCAGTGCAGTACTATTATCTAGACTGTGAAATTATACATAAATTGCGTATGCTTCTTTGGAATGAAATTAAGACAACATATAACAGTTATAAAGGTTAAAGAGACAGTGTTGTATGATAAATTGCATTTACGACCACTAGATGTCACCGGAAGACCTCTAATGGGCTCACTAAAGACTAAAACATTACAGTTCATTGTCTCGATGATTGATTCATCTAGAAAAATATATATTACTATTATTTAATATTACTGTTCAAGCATTTAAGATCACATTGAGTGAAAGTTCAACAATTTATTCATACATGTATATCAAATGTTTACTATTATGTCAGAATATGAATGCAATGAAACCTGACATAGAAATGTAAGAAAAGAAGTCTTTCTGTGAGTTGTGTGTCACCTATAATTTATTTCAAATATCTACATACAACAAAATGTGTGGGCATGTACTTCTCTGTGTGTGTGTGTGTGTGTGTGTGTGTGTAATCATGCTTATTGATTATTCATATAATAGTTGAACCATTTCATTTCTGTGTGTGAGTGTCTGTGAGCCTATTCTCCATGTTAGACAATGGCACACACAAGTTTGGCTTAATTACAACAAAGCTTTGCAGAGATATAGCCTCAGACTCATTTTGTGAAGATGCCTGACATCTGAAGCAGCGCTGTACAAAAACGGTTTCGTCTATTGACACGAAATCCATAACTTTTTGTCAGCACAGTCTGAAGATGATCTGATTCAATTTTGGTGAAAATCAGACAAACGGTTGAGGATGAGTTTTAAAAAAAAGGTTTTCAACATGAATCAAAATGGCGGACAGGAAGTTTTGCTTAATATGACATAATTGGTATGTATGTTGTCGGCATGTCCCAAGGAACATTTTGAGACATGTTTCATGATAATAGGCTAATGCAATCAAAAGTTATTAGCATTATTGGAAATGTAATAATTAGCAGTTATTGATTGGTTTATTACTCTTGACCAATAGGTGGCGCTGTGACCAAAATGATGTGGCGTGGTCAATGTGATGTGACAATGTCACATATTAAGTTTTGTGTAAATTTCTCCAACCTTTGCAGAGATACAGCCTCAGATGCAGTTTGGCATCTTTCCAGCAAATTCGTTGGTACGCTAATTGTAAACGGTTACGTGTATCGACACAAATTCCATAACTTTTTGCCAGCATGGTCTGAAGATGATCCAAATCAAATTTGGTGAAAATCTGAGCAACGGTCTAGGAGGAGTTCGAAAAAGTAGGTTTTCAACATGAATCAAAATGGCGGACAGGAAATTTTGCCAAAATTGACAAATGGGGTATCGGTGTTCTCGGCATGACCCAAGGAATCTATCAACATCAGTTTTGTTACAATAGGCTAATGTATGCAAAAGTTATTAGCATTTTTCGAAAAATTGTTATAACTATTGACCACAAGGTGGCGCTGCCCCCAATTTTTTTGTGTACATTCAGGGCATGGAGCCGGACATTTTTGTAATTATTTGCGAAACGATACAGAACTTCATTCTTAAGATACAGCAATTTACATCTAAATTCAAAATGGCCGACGCCCAAAATGGCCGAATTGGGAAAATTCGGTATCATTCGACTCGGAATGATGCACTGAATCTAAAGACACCACTTTTGTGATTTTTGGCAAAACCGTTCAGAAGTTATGAGCAAAAACATGCATTTTTCATATCTCCTGACCACTAGGGGGCACAGCGCCGAAACACTGCAGGTAGTCCCAGGGAATGATTGTTATAAGACCCACCAAGATTGGTCTCAATAGGCCAAACCGTTGCGGAGATATAGCCTCACGTTCACGTTTGCGTGCTTTTCGAAGAATTCGTTCATGAGCTATTCGGAAACGGTTTGAGAAATCAACTTGAATTCCATAACTTTTTGCCAGCATGGTCTGAAGAATATCTGATTCAATTTTCGTGACAATCGGTGCAACGGCCTAGGACGAGTTCGAAAAAGTAGGTTTTACGAACAATTGACGATAGCGAAAAAACTAAGCCTTGCGATTTTTGAATTTCGGTGTCCATTCGACTCGGCATTAGCCAAGGAATCACAGGAAAAAAGAATTTTCATTTTGTGGCTTACGGTTCAAGAGTTATTAGCATCAAGTTTTTGAAAGTTTAGACAATTGGTGGCGCTAGAGAGTTTGAATTAGAGACTTCAAATTTGCTACGGTTAATGTTCAGACAGTCCTCTATTAGTGTGCCAAATTATACAACTTTCCCGCAATCGGTTCTATGGGCTACCATAGACTTGGGGTGGAAGAAGAGGAAGAATAATAATAATAATGCCAACAAACACAATAGGTGCCTTCGCACCTTCGGTGCTTGGCCCCTAAATATAGCTGCAAGCAGCAATTACGGGGCCAAGCACTCCAACGGCAAATGTAGTAGCTAAGCATTGCATAAAGCATCACACCAAATACATTAATGAGCAATAACAGTAATTTTGGAATTATTGTATTTGAAATGGCAAAAAAAAAAAAAAACACCAATACCACCTCTAGTAGCATGATTACTTGGTTTATCAAGCTTGACCAATAGGTGACACTGTTATAAAATCAATTTGGTGTACTCTGTGTGTCTTTTCAATGACACACACAAAGTTTGGTGTCAATATGCCAAAGCATTCCAGGGATACAGCCTCAAGTGTCATTTTCTCATTGTGCCTCAAATTCGTCGATGTGGTATGCGAAAACGGTTTTGTCTATCGACTCAAAATCCATAACTTTGAATCAGTATAGCCTGAAGATCATTTGATTCGAATTTGGTGAAAATCGGACATACGGTTGATCAGGAGTTCGAAAAAGTATGTTTTCAACATAAATCAAAATGGCGGACCGGAAGTTCAGCTTACCGTGGTATATTTGGTATCTATGTTATCGGCATAAGCCAGGGAATATTTTGAGCCCAGTTTCCTTCAAATAGGCTAATGCATTAAAAAGTTATTAGCATTTTAAAAAGTGTAATTACTCATGGTTAATGAATGGTTTATTACTCTTGACCAATAGTTGGCGCTGTTACCAAATTTATGTGGCATGGTCAGTGTGAGGTGGCGATGACACATACAAAGTTTGGTGCAAATATGTCAAAGTGTTGCAGAGATACAGCCTCAAATGCATTTTGGCACCCTTCCAGCAAATTCGTTGATGCGCTAAATGAGAACCGTTACGTATATCGACACAAAATCTATAACTTTTTGCCAGCATGGTCTGAAGATGATGCACGTCAAATTTGGTGAAAATTGGGCTAACGGTCTAGGAGGAGTTCGAAAAAGTAGGTTTTCAACATTAAGCAAAATGGCGGACAGGAAGTAAGGCCAATTTTCACATTATTGGTATCAATACTCTCGGCATGACCCACAGAATATAGCGAGACCATTTTAATTTTAATAGACTAATTTATTCAAAAGTTATTAGCATTTATGTGATATTTCATTATAACTATTGGCCACAAGGTGGCGCTGCCACCAAACTTTTTGAGTACCTTCAGGGCATGGAGCCGAATATTTTTGTAATTATTTGCGAAACGATACGATGCTGCGTTCAAAAAATACAGCATTTTGAAACATAATTCAAAATGGCCGACGCCTAAAATGGCCGACACAGGAAAATTGGATATCATTCGACTCGACATGACTCACTGAATCTAAAGAGACCAGTTGTGTGATTTTTGGCCAAACCATTCAGTAGTTATAAGCCAAAATATGCATTTTTCATATCTCCTGACCACTAGGTGGCGCTGTGTCGAAACACAGCAGGTAGTCTCAGTTCATGCTTGTTATAACACACGCCAAGTTTGGTCTCAATATGACAAACCGTTGCCGGGATATAGCCTCACGTGCATGTTTGCGTGCTTTTCGTCAAATTTGTTTACGTGTCATTCGACAACAGTTGGACGAATCAACTTGAATTCCATAACTTTTTGCCAGCATGGTCTGAAGATGATCTGAGCCAATTTTCGTGGCAATCGGACTAACCGTCTAGGACGAGTTCGAAAAAGTAGTTTTTTCGAATAATTGAAAATAGCGAAAAAACTAAACCTTGCGATTTTTGAATTTTAGGGTTCATTCGACTTGGCCTGAGCCAAGGATTCAGAGGAAAAAAGAATTTCTATTTTCTGGCTTACGGTTCAAAAGTTATTAGCATACAAACATTGAAAGTTTGGACAAGTGGTGGCGCTAGAGAGTAGGAGTTAGAGGCTTCAAATTTGCTATAGTTAATGTTGGGACTGTCCTCTATCAGTGTGCCAAATTATACAACTTTCCCGCAAACGGTTCTATGGGCTGCCATAGACTTGCGGCGGAAGAAGAAGAAGAATAATAATAAATATAGCTGCAAGCAGCAATCACGGGGCCAAGCATTCCAGCGGCAACATCAGGAGCTAAGCATATGTAGCATCAGACCAAATGCAACAATGAATAATGAAATTAATAATTGCATGATTGTAATTGAAATGGCTGAAAATCGTTAATAAAAGTTCCACAGCGAGGAGCTAAGCATGGCATGGAGCATCAGACCAAATGCAACGAGTAAGAAAAGCAATTATTGGAAGAGTGTAATTGAAACAGCCAGTAAAACTCCAGTAAAATGATGCATTATCATTTTTGGAAAATAGTTGGCGCTGTAATCAAATCGCTTTGTTGTGTTCTGTGGGAGGTGACAATGTTGGCAATTTCTTTCAAAATACTTACAGACCTTTAGGGCAATGAGTCGAACATGCCCACCGAGTTTCGTTCCGATCGACTTCCATTAACCTTGTCAAATAGATGCTTAAAGTTGTTTGGCCAATGGCAGCCATGTTTTTTAAGATAAGTGAAATTCCTCATAGAGCACTTATGCCACATTGGGCTATACCAATTTTCAAGTTGATTGGATCAGCGGTTGCTTAGTTATAGCCATTTTAGTTTTTTTTCATCCTGTAGCGCCACCAAGTGGCAGATATGGAAAAAATAATAATTTGACTAAAGTTTTTGTTCATGCATATGAGTTCTGAGTTTGGTGAAGATATCTCATTTTGTTCCCGAGTTATAGCCTTTTTCATAAAATTGGTCCGCGAATTTGAATGTTTTGGGTCACCTGGTTTTTTGTTCAGTCTTGATCAAACCACTGCAGTAATATTCTCAGGACTCTCTAGATCAATAACTTTGAAAAAATATGTTGTATTTTGTCCTTTGGTTAGATAACATTTAAACAGGCCTAAAAAACTAAAGATTTCTGTTGTGAATGGCATTAAACTGCAAAAAAAAAAAGGGGGTAATATAATCACACATGCATTAGATCTGTATTTTTTCTAAACAATCATGCAAAATTTAACAGAGATTAGGTAAAAAAGAACACTGTAATATTTATAAAGCTTCAAAACCCAGTGTTGAATAAAAAATTGCAATTATAACCACTAGATGTCACCGGAAGACCACTAATGAGCTCACTAAAGACTAAAACATTACAGTTTATGGGCTTGTTGAGAGATTCATCTAGAAAAAATGTATATTACTATTATTTAATATTACTGTTCAAGCATTTCAGATCACATTGAGTCAAAGTTTACCAATTTATTCATACAGATATATCTAATGTTTATAATTATGCCAGATTATGATTGCAATGAAACCTGAAAAATGACATAGAAGCCCATAAAAACAGAAGACTTGCAATAGGTTTTATCACCCATCATTTATTTTAATTATCTATATATATAACAAAATGTGTGCATCTGTGTGTGGGTTTAAGCATGCTTATTGAGTATTAATATACTAGTTTAAACATTTCATGTTTGTGTGTGTCTGTAATTCTGTTCTATTCTTTTACTGTCAGCCATATCTAGGTTATTTAAAATCAGTGCAGTACTATTATCTAGACTGTGAAATTATACATAAATTGCGTATGCTTCTTTGGAATGAAATTAAGACAACATATAACAGTTATAAAGGTTAAAGAGACAGTCTTGTATGATAAATTGCATTTACGACCACTAGATGTCACTGGAAGACCACTAATGGGCTTTGCAGAGATATAGCCTCAGACTCATTTTGTGAAGATGCCTGACATCTGAAGCAGCGCTGTACAAAAACGGTTTCGTCTATTGACACGAAATCCATAACTTTTTGTCAGCACGGTCTGAAGATGATCTGATTCAATTTTGGTGAAAATCGGACAAACGGTTGAGGATGAGTTTAAAAAAAAAGGTTTTCAACATGAATCAAAATGGCGGACAGGAAGTTTTGCTTAATATGACATAATTGGTATGCATGTTGTCGGCATGTCCCAAGGAACATTTTGAGACATGTTTCATGATAATAGGCTAATGCAATCAAAAGTTATTAGCATTATTGGAAATGTAATAATTAGCGGTTATTGATTGGTTTATTACTCTTGACCAATAGGTGGCGCTGTGACCAAAATGATGTGGCGTGGTCAATGTGATGTGACAATGTCACATATTAAGTTTTGTGTAAATATCTCCAACCTTTGCAGAGATACAGCCTCAGATGCAGTTTGGCATCTTTCCAGCAAATTCGTTGGTACGCTAATTGAAAACGGTTACGTGTATCGACACAAATTCCATAACTTTTTGCCAGCATGGTCTGAAGATGATCCAAATCAAATTTGGTGAAAATCTGAGCAACGGTCTAGGAGGAGTTCGAAAAAGTAGGTTTTCAACATGAATCAAAATGGCGGACAGGAAATTTTGCCAAAATTGACAAATGGGGTATCGGTGTTCTCGGCATGACCCAAGGAATCTATCAACATCAGCTTTGTTACAATAGGCTAATGTATGCAAAAGTTATTAGCATTTTTCGAAAAAATCGTTATAACTATTGACCACAAGGTGGCGCTGCCCCCAATTTTTTTGTGTACATTCAGGGCATGGAGCCGGACATTTTTGTAATTATTTGCGAAACGATACAGAACTTCATTCTTAAGATACAGCAATTTACAACTAAATCCAAAATGGCCGACGCCCAAAATGGCCGAATTGGGAAAATTCGGTATCATTCGACTCGGAATGATGCACTGAATCTAAAGACACCACTTTTGTGATTTTTGGCAAAACCGTTCAGAAGTTATGAGCAAAAACATGCATTTTTCATATCTCCTGACCACTAGGGGGCACAGCGCCGAAACACTGCAGGTAGTCCCAGGGAATGGTTGTTATAAGACCCACCAAGATTGGTCTCAATAGGCCAAACCGTTGCGGAGATATAGCCTCACGTTCACGTTTGCGTGCTTTTTGAAGAATTCGTTCATGATCTATTCGGAAACGGTTTGAGAAATCAACTTGAATTCCATAACTTTTTGCCAGCATGGTCTGAAGATTATCTGATTCAATTTTCGTGACAATCGGTGCAACGGCCTAGGACGAGTTCGAAAAAGTAGGTTTTACGAACAATTGACGATAGCGAAAAAACTAAGCCTTGCGATTTTTGAATTTCGGTGTCCATTCGACTCGGCATGAGCCAAGGAATCACAGGAAAAAAGAATTTTCATTTTGTGGCTTACGGTTCAAGAGTTATTAGCATCAAGTTTTTGAAAGTTTAGACAATTGGTGGCGCTAGAGAGTTTGAGTTAGAGACTTCAAATTTGCTACGGTTAATGTTCAGACAGTCCTCTATTAGTGTGCCAAATTATACAACTTTCCCGCAATCGGTTCTATGGGCTACCATAGACTTGGGGTGGAAGAAGAGGAAGAATAATAATAAATATAGCTGCAAGCAGCAATAACGGGGCCAAGCACTACAGAAGCAAGCTTCAGACGAACGGCAGGAATGAGTAATTAAGACAGTTTTAAGATTATTTTAGGCAAAATGGCTTGAAAACAATCAACACAACAACTAGTAATAGGATTTATTGGCTTATCACGTGTAACCAATAGGTGGTGCTGTTACCAAATTAGTTTGGAACGGTCAGTGTGAGGTGTCGATGACACATACAAAGTTTGGTGCAAATATGTCAAAGCTTTGCAGAGATACAGCCTCAAATGCATTTTGGCACCCTTCAAGCAGATTTGTTGATGTGCTAAATGAGAACCGTTTCGTATGTCGACACGAAATCCATAACTTTTTGCCAGCATGTTCTGAAGATGAGCCACATCAAATTTGGTGAAAATCTGACAAACGGTCTAGGAGGAGTTCGAAAAAGTAGGTTTTCAACATTAATCAAAATGGCGGACAGGAAGTTCAGCCAAATAAGGAAAACTTTGTATCTATGTTCTCGACTTGACCCAAGGAATCTACAAAGACCAGCGTCATGTCAATAGCCAGATTTATTCAAAAGTTATTAGCCTTTACATAAATTGAGTTATAACTTTTGACCACTAGGTGGCGCTGTTTCAAAATATTTTGAATACCTTCAGGGGATGGTGTTGTTGGCACATTCTGAGTTTCGTAATATTACACCAATGCATTTGTTTAGTATAGCATTTTATTTCACAAAACTGTATTGAAGTCAATGAGAATTTCATGTTTTGTTCTATTATAGCGCCACCAAGAGGCTCAGTCCCACCATTTTTTTTATGTGTGCTCAGAGTGAGCCCATACATATGTGTGTCAATTTTGGTGAAAATATCTCAATTCACTTCAGAGTTATAGACATTTATATGAAAAAGCACTTAAAAAATGACTGACTCTTGACTTTGATTGAATATTACTACCCCTTACTATCAATATTTTGGTATTTGGGCATTGGCGTAAAGCTATCGACCTATGTTTCCGAACTTCTGACGGTGGTTTCGTCTCGATCAGACAAGCGGTTTCGAAGATATAGCCAAATGTTTTTTAAGCGCTAAATCACAACGCTACACAAACCGAAAGGCAAAACCTAGCATGTTTGGTATCATAGGACTCGGTAAGGTTTCAGGAGTCCAATTTGATGAGTCTCGTGAAAATAAGTCAACCACACCCAAAGTTATAAGCATTTAAAAAAAGAAGATCACCACTAGGTGGCGCTGTTTTGAAACTTCTCACGCTCCTTCAGGACATTGTGCTGATGAACCATACCAAGTTTCGTAACAATCTGCTGATGCGTTCTTAAAATACAGCATTTTAGCACAAAATTCAAAATGGCCGACAGTCAAAATGGCCGAAATGGTCAAATTGGATATCAGTCGACTCGGCATGTTGCCCTGAATCTAACAAGACCAATGTTATGATTTTTGGACAAACTGTTCAGAAGTTATAAGCAAAAATAGCAGTTTTTCATATCTCCGGATCAGTAGGTGGCGCTGCGCCCAATCACAGCATGTTGCCTCAGGTCATGCTTGTTATGACATGTACCAAGTTTGGTCTGAATAGGATAAGTCGTTGCCGAGATACAGCCTTACGACTGTTTTTGTAAGCACTACATAAAATTTGTTAGAGCGTTTATCGAAAACGGTTTGACGAATCAATTTGATTTGCATAACTTTTGGTCAGCACTGCCTGAGGATGATATGGTTCAATTTTCGTGTGAATCGGACAAACCGTCTAGGACGAGTTCGAAAAAGTAGGTTTTTAAAGAAATTCAAAATGGCGGTCATATTTCTATGACGGAAATGACTTCGTAGGGTGCAATCGAATCGGCATGAGCTCAGAAATTAGAGGAAAAAAGAATTTCGTTGATTGGCCTTAGGGTTAAAAAGTTATTAACAAAATTAAAGTGAAATTTTGGACAGTTGGTGGCGCTAGAGGGATTGACTTAGACACACCAAAATTGGTGTACTTAATGTTGGCACTGTCCTCTATCAGAATGTCAAACCATTACAACTTTCCCGCATTCGGTTCTATGGGCTGCCATAGACGCCCAGTCGGAAGAATAATAATAATAAATATAGCTGCAAGCAGCAATTACGGGGCCAAGCACTCCAACGGCAAATGTAGGAGCTAAGCATCGCATGAAGCATCACACCAAATACATTAATGAGCAATAACAGCAATTTTGGAATTATTGTATTTGAAATGGCAAAAAAAAAAAACACCAATACCACCTCTAGTAGCATGATTACTTGGTTTATCAAGCTTGACCAATAGGTGACACTGTTATAAAATCAATCTGGTGTACTCTGTGTGACTTTTCAATGACACACACAAAGTTTGGTGTCAATATGCCAAAGCATTCCAGGGATACAGCCTCAAGTGTCATTTTCTCATTGTGCCTCAAATTCGTCGATGTGGTATGCGAAAACGGTTTTGTCTATCGACTCAAAATCCATAACTTTGAATCAGTATAGCCTGAAGATCATTTGATTCGAATTTGGTGAAAATCGGACATACGGTTGATCAGGAGTTCGAAAAAGTATGTTTTCAACATAAATCAAAATGGCGGACCGGAAGTTCAGCTTACCGTGGTATATTTGGTATCTATGTTATCGGCATAAGCCAGGGAATATTTTGAGCCCAGTTTCCTTCAAATAGGCTAATGCATTAAAAAGTTATTAGCATTTTAAAAAGTGTAATTACTCATGGTTAATGAATGGTTTATTACTCTTGACCAATAGGTGGCGCTGTTACCAAATATATGTGGCATGGTCAGTGTGAGGTGGCGATGACACATACAAAGTTTGGTGCAAATATGTCAAAGTGTTGCAGAGATACAGCCTCAAATGCATTTTGGCACCCTTCCAGCAAATTCGTTGATGCGCTAAATGAGAACCGTTACGTATATCGACACAAAATCCATAACTTTTTGCCAGCATGGTCTGAAGATGATTCTCGTCAAATTTGGTGAAAATTGGGCTAACGGTCTAGGAGGAGTTCGAAAAAGTAGGTTTTCAACATTAAGCAAAATGGCGGACAGGAAGTAAGGCCAATTTTCACATTATTGGTATCAATACTCTCGGCATGACCCACAGAATATAGCGAGACCATTTTAATTTTAATAGACTAATTTATTCAAAAGTTATTAGCATTTATGTGATATTTCATTATAACTATTGGCCACAAGGTGGCGCTGCCACCAAACTTTTTGAGTACCTTCAGGGGATGGAGCCGAATATTTTTGTAATTATTTGCGAAACGATTCGATGCTGCGTTCAAAAAATACAGCATTTTAAATCATAATTCAAAATGGCCGACGCCTAAAATGGCCGACACGGGAAAATTGGATATCATTTGACTCGACATGACTCACTGAATCTAAAGAGACCAGTTGTGTGATTTTTGGCCAAACCATTCAGTAGTTATAAGCCAAAATATGCATTTTTCATATCTCCTGACCACTAGGTGGCGCTGTTTCGAAACACTGCAGGTAGTCTCAGTTCATGCTTGTTATAACACACGGCAAGTTTGGTCTCAATATGACAAACCGTTGCCGGGATATAGCCTCACGTGCATGTTTGCGTGCTTTTCGTCAAATTTGTTTACGTGTCATTCGACAACAGTTGGACGAATCAACTTGAATTCCATAACTTTTTGCCAGCATGGTCTGAAGATGATCTGAGCCAATTTTCGTGGCAATCGGACTAACCGTCTAGGACGAGTTCGAAAAAGTAGGTTTTTCGAATAATTGAAAATAGCGAAAAAACTAAACCTTGCGATTTTTGAATTTTAGGGTTCATTCGACTTGGCCTGAGCCAAGGATTCAGAGGAAAAAAGAATTTCCATTTTCTGGCTTACGGTTCAAAAGTTATTAGCATACAAACATTGAAAGTTTGGACAAGTGGTGGCGCTAGAGAGTAGGAGTTAGAGGCTTCAAATTTGCTATAGTTAATGTTGGGACTGTCCTCTATCAGTGTGCCAAATTATACAACTTTCCCGCAAACGGTTCTATGGGCTGCCATAGACTTGCGGCGGAAGAAGAAGAAGAAGAATAATAATAACGCCAACGAAAACAATAGGTGCCTACGCACCTTCGGTGCTTGGCCCCTAATAAGAAGAACGCCAACAAAAACAAGAGGGTCCTACGCACCTTCGGTGCTTGGCCCCTAATAATAACGCCAACGAACACAATAGGTGCCTTCGCACCTTCGGTGCTTGGCCCCTAAATATAGCTGCAAGCAGCAATTACGGAGCCAAGCACTCCAACGGCAAATGTAGGAGATAAGCATGGCATGAAGCATCACACCAAATACATTTATAAGCAATAACAGCAATTATAGGATTATTGTAATTGAAATGGCAAAACAATCATAATACCACCTCTAGTAGCATGATTACTTGGCTTATCAAATTTGACCAATAGGTGGCACTGTTATAAAATCAATTTGGTGTACTCTGTGTGACTTTTCAATGACACACACAAAGTTTGGTGTCAATATGCGAAAGCATTCCATGGATAAAGCCTCAAGTGTCATTTTCTCATTGTGCCTCAAATTCGTCGATGTGGTATGCGAAAACGGTTTTGTCTATCGACACAAAATCCATAACTTTGAGTCAGCATAGTCAGAAGATCATTTGATTCAAATTTGGTGAAAATCGGACATACGGTTGATGAGGAGTTCGAAAAAGTATGTTTTCAACATAAATCAAAATGGCGGACCGGAAGTTCAGCTTACTATGGTATATTTGGTATCTATGTTATCGGCATAAGCCAGGGAATATTTTGAGCCCAGTTTCATTCAAATAGGCTAATGCAATAAAAAGTTATTAGCATTTTAAAAAGTGTAATTACTCATGGTTAATGAATGGTTTATTACTCTTGACCAATAGGTGGCGCTGTTACCAAATTTATGTGGCATGGTCAGTGTGAGGTGGCGATGACACATACAAAATTTGGTGCAAATATGTCAAAGTGTTGCAGAGATACAGCCTCAAATGCATTTTGGCACCCTTCCAGCAAATTCGTTGATGCGCTAAATGAGAACCGTTTCGTATATCAACACGAAATCCATAACTTTTTGCCAGCATGGTCTGAAGATGATTCACGTCAAATTTGGTGAAAATTGGACTAACGGTCTAGGAGGAGTTTGAAAAAGTAGGTTTTCAACATTAAGCAAAATGGCGGACAGGAAGTAAGGCCAATTTTCACATAATTGGTATCAATGCTCTCGGCATGACCCACAGAATATAGCGAGATCATTTTAATTTTAATAGTCTAATGTATTCAACAGTTATTAGCATTTTTGTGATATTTCATTATAACTATTGGCCACAAGGTGGCGCTGCCACCAAACTTTTTGAGTACCTTCAGGGCATGGAGCCGAATATTTTTGTAATTATTTGCGAAACGATACGATGCTGCGTTCAAAAAATACAGCATTTTAAAACATAATTCAAAATGGCCGACGCCTAAAATGGCCGACACAGGAAAATTGGATATCATTCGACTCGACATGACTCACTGAATCTAAAGAGACCAGTTGTGTGATTTTTGGCCAAACCATTCAGTAGTTACAAGCCAAAATATGCATTTTTCATATATCCTGACCACTAGGTGGCGCTGTGTCGAAACACAGCAGGTAGTCTCAGTTCATGCTTGTTATAACACACGCCAAGTTTGGTCTCAATATGACAAACCGTTGCCGGGATATAGCCTCACGTGCATGTTTGCGTGCTTTTCGTCAAATTTGTTTACGTGTCATTCGACAACAGTTGGACGAATCAACTTGAATTCCATAACTTTTTGCCAGCATGGTCTGAAGATGATCTGAGCCAATTTTCGTGGCAATCGGACTAACCGTCTAGGACGAGTTCGAAAAAGTAGGTTTTTCGAATAATTGAAAATAGCGAAAAAACTAAACCTTGCGATTTTTGAATTTTAGGGTTCATTCGACTTGGCCTGAGCCAAGGATTCAGAGGAAAAAAGAATTTCCATTTTCTGGCTTACGGTTCAAAAGTTATTAGCATACAAACATTGAAAGTTTGGACAAGTGGTGGCGCTAGAGAGTAGGATTTAGAGGCTTCAAATTTGCTATAGTTAATGTTGGGACTGTCTTCTATCAGTGTGCCAAATTATACAACTTTCCCGCAAACGGTTCTATGGGCTGCCATAGACTTGCGGCGGAAGAAGAAGAAGAAGAAGAATAATAACGCCAACGAAAACAATAGGTGCCTACGCACCTTCGGTGCTTGGCCCCTAAATATAGCTGCAAGCAGCAATCACGGGGCCAAGCATTCCAGCGGCAACATCAGGAGCTAAGCATATGTAGCATCAGACCAAATGCAACAATGAATAATGAAATTAATAATTGCATGATTGTAATTGAAATGGCTGAAAATCGTTAATAAAAGTTCCACAGCGAGGAGCTAAGCATGGCATGGAGCATCAGACCAAATGCAACGAGTAAGAAAAGCAATTATTGGAAGAGTGTAATTGAAACAGCCAGTAAAACTCCAGTAAAATGATGCATTATCATTTTTGGAAAATAGGTGGCGCTGTAATCAAATCGCTTTGTTGTGTTATGTGGGAGGTGACAATGTTGTGGGCAATTTCTTTCAAAATACTTACAGACCTTTAGGGCAATGAGTTGAACATGCCCGCCGAGTTTCGTTCCGATCGACTTCCATTAACCTTGTCAAATAGGTGCTTAAAGTTGTTTGGCCAATGGCGGCCATGTTTTTTAAGATAAGTGAAATTCCTCATAGAGCACTTGTGCCACATTGGGCCATATCAATTTTCAATTCAATTTCAATATCAACGGTTGCTTAGTTATAGCCATTTGATTTTTTTTCATCCTGTAGCGCCACCAAGTGGCAGATATGGAAAAAAAATAATAATTTGACTAAAGTTTTTGTTCATGCATATGAGTTCTGAGTTTGGTGAAGATATCTCATTTTGTTCCCGAGTTATAGCCTTTTTCGTAAAATTGGTCCACGAATTTGAATGTTTTGGGTCACCTGGTTTTTTGTTCAGTCTTGATCAAACCACTGCAATAATATTCTCTGGACTCTCTAGATCAATAATTTTCAAAAATATGTTGCATTTTGTCCTTTGGTTAGCTATAAGAGGTCATTTAGGAAAGGGCCGTGGCCACATGTAACCTAAGGCCTATAAAACTGAAACAAAAACTCAAAACTTTATGAAACTTGGTTATAACATGTGAAAGATGACCCACCAAGCATGCAAAGTTTCATTAAGATCAGAAAATAGCTGGTGCTATAACAGTTAAAATGGCCTAAAAAACAAAAGATTTCTGTTGTGAATGGCATTAAACTGCAAAAAAAAGGGGTAATATAATCACACATGCATTAGATCTGTATTTTTTCTAAACAATCATGCAAAATTTAACAGAGATTAGGTAAAAAAGAACACTGTAATATTTATAAAGCTTCAAAACCCAGTGTTGAATAAAAAATTGCAATTATAACCACTAGATGTCACCGGAAGACCACTAATGAGCTCACTAAAGACTAAAACATTACAGTTTATGGGCTTGTTGAGGGATTCATCTAGAAAAAATGTATATTACTATTATTTAATATTACTGTTCAAGCATTTCAGATCACATTGAGTAAAAGTTTACCAATTTATTCATACAGATATATCTAATGTTTATAATTATGCCAGATTATGATTGCAATGAAACCTGAAAAATGACATAGAAGCCCATGAAAACAGAAGACTTGCAGTAGGTTTTATCACCCATCATTTATTTTAATTATCTATATATATAACAAAATGTGTGCATCTGTGTGTGGGTTTAAGCATGCTTATTGAGTATTAATATACTAGTTTAAACATTTCATGTTTGTGTGTGTCTGTATTTCTGTTCTATTCTTTTACTGTCAGCCATATCTAGGTTATTTAAAATCAGTGCAGTACTATTATCTAGACTGTGAAATTATACATAAATTGCGTATGCTTCTTTGGAATGAAATTAAGACAACATATAACAGTTATAAAGGTTAAAGAGACAGTGTTGTATGATAAATTGCATTTACGACCACTAGATGTCACTGGAAGACCAGTAATGGGCTCACTAAAGACTAAAACATTACAGTTCATTGTCTCGATGATTGATTCATCTAGAAAAATATATATTACTATTATTTAATATTACTGTTCAAGCATTTAAGATCACATTGAGTGAAAGTTCAACAATTTATTCATACATGTATATCAAATGTTTACTATTATGTCAGAATATGAATGCAATGAAACCTGACATAGAAATGTAAGAAAAGAAGTCTTTCTGTGAGTTGTGTGTCACCTATAATTTATTTCAAATATCTACATACAACAAAATGTGTGGGCATGTACTTCTCTGTGTGTGTGTGTGTGTGTGTGTGTAATCATGCTTATTGATTATTCATATAATAGTTGAACCATTTCATTTCTGTGTGTGAGTGTCTGTGAGCCTATTCTCCATGTTAGACAATGGCACACACAAGTTTGGCTTAATTACAACAAAGCTTTGCAGAGATATAGCCTCAGACTCATTTTGTGAAGATGCCTGACATCTGAAGCAGCGCTGTACAAAAACGGTTTCGTCTATTGACACGAAATCCATAACTTTTTGTCAGCACGGTCTGAAGATGATCTGATTCAATTTTGGTGAAAATCGGACAAACGGTTGAGGATGAGTTTAAAAAAAAAGGTTTTCAACATGAATCAAAATGGCGGACAGGAAGTTTTGCTTAATATGACATAATTGGTATGCATGTTGCCGGCATGTCCCAAGGAACATTTTGAGACATGTTTCATGATAATAGGCTAATGCAATCAAAAGTTATTAGCATTATTGGAAATGTAATAATTAGCGGTTATTGATTGGTTTATTACTCTTGACCAATAGGTGGCGCTGTGACCAAAATGATGTGGCATGGTCAATGTGATGTGACAATGTCACATATTAAGTTTTGTGTAAATATCTCCAACCTTTGCAGAGATACAGCCTCAGATGCAGTTTGGCATCTTTCCAGCAAATTCGTTGGTACGCTAATTGAAAACGGTTACGTGTATCGACACAAATTCCATAACTTTTTGCCAGCATGGTCTGAAGATGATCCAAATCAAATTTGGTGAAAATCTGAGCAACGGTCTAGGAGGAGTTCGAAAAAGTAGGTTTTCAACATGAATCAAAATGGCGGACAGGAAATTTTGCCAAAATTGACAAATGGGGTATCGGTGTTCTCGGCATGACCCAAGGAATCTATCAACATCAGCTTTGTTACAATAGGCTAATGTATGCAAAAGTTATTAGCATTTTTCGAAAAAATCGTTATAACTATTGACCACAAGGTGGCGCTGCCCCCAATTTTTTTGTGTACATTCAGGGCATGGAGCCGGACATTTTTGTAATTATTTGCGAAACGATACGGAACTTCATTCTTAAGATACAGCAATTTACAACTAAATCCAAAATGGCCGACGCCCAAAATGGCCGAATTGGGAAAATTCGGTATCATTCGACTCGGAATGATGCACTGAATCTAAAGACACCACTTTTGTGATTTTTGGCAAAACCGTTCAGAAGTTATGAGCAAAAACATGCATTTTTCATATCTCCTGACCACTAGGGGGCACAGCGCCGAAACACTGCAGGTAGTCCCAGGGAATGGTTGTTATAAGACCCACCAAGATTGGTCTCAATAGGCCAAACCGTTGCGGAGATATAGCCTCACGTTCACGTTTGCGTGCTTTTCGAAGAATTCGTTCATGAGCTATTCGGAAACGGTTTGAGAAATGAACTTCAATTCCATAACTTTTTGCCAGCATGGTCTGAAGATTATCTGATTCAATTTTCGTGACAATCGGTGCAACGGCCTAGGACGAGTTCGAAAAAGTAGGTTTTACGAACAATTGACGATAGCGAAAAAACTAAGCCTTGCGATTTTTGAATTTCGGTGTCCATTCGACTCGGCATGAGCCAAGGAATCACAGGAAAATTTTCATTTTGTGGCTTACGGTTCAAGAGTTATTAGCATCAAGTTTTTGAAAGTTTAGACAATTGGTGGCGCTAGAGAGTTTGAGTTAGAGACTTCAAATTTGCTACGGTTAATGTTCAGACAGTCCTCTATTAGTGTGCCAAATTATACAACTTTCCCGCAATCGGTTCTATGGGCTACCATAGACTTGGGGTGGAAGAAGAGGAAGAATAATAATAATAATAACGCCAACGAACACAATAGGTGCCTTCGCACCTTCGGTGCTTGGCCCCTAAATATAGCTGCAAGCAGCAATTACGGGGCCAAGCACTCCAACGGCAAATGTAGGAGCTAAGCATGGCATGAAGCATCACACCAAATACATTAATGAGCAATAACAGTAATTTTGGAATTATTGTAATTGAAATGGCAAAAAAAAAATCATAATACCACCTCTAGTAGCATGATTACTTGGCTTATAAAGTTTGACCAATAGGTGGCCCTGTTATGAAATCAATTTGGTGTACTCTGTTTGACTTTTCAATGACACACACAAAGTTTGGTGTTAATATGCCACAGCATTCCAGAGATGCAGCCTCAAGTGTCATTTTGTCATTGTGTTTCAACTTCGTCGCTTTGGTATGCGAAAACGGTTTTGTCTATCGACACAAAATCCATAACTTTGTGTCAACATAGTCTGAAGATCATCTGATTCGAATTTGGTGAAAATTGGACATACGGTTCATGAGGAGTTCGAAAAAGTAGGTTTTCCACATAAATCAAAATGGTGGACCGGAACTTCAGTAAACACTGGCATATTTGGTATCTATGTTATCGGCATAAGCCAGGGAATATTTTGAGCCCAGTTTCGTTGCAATAGGCTAATGGACTAAAAAGTTATTAGCATTTTAAAAAGTGTAATTACTCATGGTTAATGAATGGTTTATTACTCTTGACCAATAGGTGGCGCTGTTACCAAATTTATGTGGCATGGTCAGTGTGAGGTGGCGATGACACATACAAAGTTTGGTGCAAATATGTCAAAGTGTTGCAGAGATACAGCCTCAAATGCATTTTGGCACCCTTCCAGCAAATTCGTTGATGCGCTAAATGAGAACCGTTACGTATATCGACACAAAATCCATAAATTTTTGCCAGCATGGTCTGAAGATGATTCACGTCAAATTTGGTGAAAATTGGGCTAACGGTCTAGGAGGAGTTCGAAAAAGTAGGTTTTCAACATTAAGCAAAATGGCGGACAGGAAGTAAGGCCAATTTTCACATTATTGGTATCAATACTCTCGGCATGACCCACAGAATATAGCGAGACCATTTTAATTTTAATAGACTAATTTATTCAAAAGTTATTAGCGTTTATGTGATATTTCATTATAACTATTGGCCACAAGGTGGCGCTGCCACCAAACTTTTTGAGTACCTTCAGGGCATGGAGCCGAATATTTTTGTAATTATTTGCGAAACGATACGATGCTGCGTTCAAAAAATACAGCATTTTGAAACATAATTCAAAATGGCCGACGCCTAAAATGGCCGACACAGGAAAATTGGATATCATTCGACTCGACATGACTCACTGAATCTAAAGAGACCAGTTGTGTGATTTTTGGCCAAACCATTCAGTAGTTATAAGCCAAAATATGCATTTTTCATATCTCCTGACCACTAGGTGGCGCTGTGTCGAAACACAGCAGGTAGTCTCAGTTCATGCTTGTTATAACACACGCCAAGTTTGGTCTCAATATGACAAACCGTTGCCGGGATATAGCCTCACGTGCATGTTTGCGTGCTTTTCGTCAAATTTGTTTACGTGTCATTCGACAACAGTTGGACGAATCAACTTGAAATCCATAACTTTTTGCCAGCATGGTCTGAAGATGATCTGAGCCAATTTTCGTGGCAATCGGACTAACCGTCTAGGACAAGTTCGAAAAAGTAGGTTTTTCGAATAATTGAAAATAGCGAAAAAACTAAACCTTGCGATTTTTGAATTTTAGGGTTCATTCGACTTGGCCTGAGCCAAGGATTCAGAGGAAAAAAGAATTTCCATTTTCTGGCTTACGGTTCAAAAGTTATTAGCATACAAACATTGAAAGTTTGGACAAGTGGTGGCGCTAGAGAGTAGGAGTTAGAGGCTTCAAATTTGCTATAGTTAATGTTGGGACTGTCCTCTATCAGTGTGCCAAATTATACAACTTTCCCGCAAACGGTTCTATGGGCTGCCATAGACTTGCGGCGGAAGAAGAAGAAGAAGAAGAAGAAGAAATATAGCTGCAAGCAGCAATCACGGGGCCAAGCATTCCAGCGGCAACATCAGGAGCTAAGCATATGTAGCATCAGACCAAATGCAACAATGAATAATGAAATTTATAATTGCATGATTGTAATTGAAATGGCTGAAAATCGTTAATAAAAGTTCCACAGCGAGGAGCTAAGCATGGCATGGAGCATCAGACCAAATGCAACGAGTAAGAAAAGCAATTATTGGAAGAGTGTAATTGAAACAGCCAGTAAAACTCCAGTAAAATGATGCATTATCATTTTTGGAAAATAGGTGGCGCTGTAATCAAATCGCTTTGTTGTGTTCTGTGGGAGGTGACAATGTTGTGGGCAATTTCTTTCAAAATACTTACAGACCTTTAGGGCAATGAGTCGAACATGCCCACCGAGTTTCGTTCCGATCGACTTCCATTAACCTTGTCAAATAGGTGCTTAAAGTTGTTTGGCCAATGGCGGCCATGTTTTTTAAGATAAGTGAAATTCCTCATAGAGCACTTGTGCCACATTGGGCCATATCAATTTTCAAGTTGATTGGATCAACGGTTGCTTAGTTATAGCCATTTGATTTTTTTTCATCCTGTAGCGCCACCAAGTGGCAGATATGGAAAAAAATAATAATTTGACTAAAGTTTTTGTTCATGCATATGAGTTCTGAGTTTGGTGAAGAAATCTCATTTTGTTCCCGAGTTATAGCCTTTTTTCGTAAAATTGGTCCACGAATTTGAATGTTTTGGGTCACCTGGTTTTTTGTTCAGTCTTGATCAAACCACTGCAATAATATTCTCTGGACTCTCTAGATCAATAATTTTCAAAAATATGTTGCATTTTGTCCTTTGGTTAGCTATAAGAGGTCATTTAGGAAAGGGCCGTGGCCACATGTAACCTAAAGCCTATAAAACTGAAACAAAAACTCAAAACTTTATGAAACTTGGTTATAACATGTGAAAGATGACCCACCAAGCATGCAAAGTTTCATTAAGATCAGAAAATAGCTGGTGCTATAACAGTTAAAATGGCCTAAAAAACTAAAGATTTCTGTTGTGAATGGCATTAAAGTGCAAAAAAAAAAGGGGTAATATAATCACACATGCATTAGATCTGTATTTTTTCTAAACAATCATGCAAAATTTAACAGATATTAGGTAAAAAAGAAGACTGTAATATTTATAAAGCTTCAAAACCCAGTGTTGAATAAAAAATTGCAATTATAACCACTAGATGTCACCGGAAGACCACTAATGAGCTCACTAAAGACTAAAACATTACAGTTTATGGGCTTGTTGAGGGATTCATCTAGAAAAAATGTATATTACTATTATTTAATATTACTGTTCAAGCATTTCAGATCACATTGAGTCAAAGTTTACCAATTTATTCATACAGATATATCTAATGTTTATAATTATGCCAGATTATGATTGCAATGAAACCTGAAAAATGACATAGAAGCCCATAAAACAGAAGACTTGCAATAGGTTTTATCACCCATCATTTATTTTAATTATCTATATATATAACAAAATGTGTGCATCTGTGTGTGGGTTTAAGCATGCTTATTGAGTATTAATATACTAGTTTAAACATTTCATGTTTGTGTGTGTCTGTAATTCTGTTCTATTCTTTTACTGTCAGCCATATCTAGGTTATTTAAAATCAGTGCAGTACTATTATCTAGACTGTGAAATTATACATAAATTGCGTATGCTTCTTTGGAATGAAATTAAGACAACATATAACAGTTATAAAGGTTAAAGAGACAGTGTTGTATGATAAATTGCATTTACGACCACTAGATGTCAATGGAAGACCACTAATGGGCTTTGCAGAGATATAGCCTCAGACTCATTTTGTGAAGATGCCTGACATCTGAAGCAGCGCTGTACAAAAACGGTTTCGTCTATTGACACGAAATCCATAACTTTTTGTCAGCACGGTCTGAAGATGATCTGATTCAATTTTGGTGAAAATCAGACAAAGGGTTGAGGATGAGTTAAAAAAAAAAGGTTTTCAACATGAATCAAAATGGCGGACAGGAAGTTTTGCTTAATATGACATAATTGGTATGTATGTTGTCGGCATGTCCCAAGGAACATTTTGAGACATGTTTCATGATAATAGGCTAATGCAATCAAAAGTTATTAGCATTATTGGAAATGTAATAATTAGCGGTTATTGATTGGTTTATTACTCTTGACCAATAGGTGGCGCTGTGACCAAAATGATGTGGCGTGGTCAATGTGATGTGACAATGTCACATATTAAGTTTTGTGTAAATATCTCCAACCTTTGCAGAGATACAGCCTCAGATGCAGTTTGGCATCTTTCCAGCAAATTCGTTGGTACGCTAATTGAAAACGGTTACGTGTATCGACACAAATTCCATAACTTTTTGCCAGCATGGTCTGAAGATGATCCAAATCAAATTTGGTGAAAATCTGAGCAACGGTCTAGGAGGAGTTCGAAAAAGTAGGTTTTCGACATGAATCAAAATGGCGGACAGGAAATTTTGCCAAAATTGACAAATGGGGTATCGGTGTTCTCGGCATGACCCAAGCAATCTATCAGCATCAGTTTTGTTACAATAGGCTAATGTATGCAAAAGTTATTAGCATTTTTCGAAAAATCGTTATAACTATTGACCACAAGGTGGCGCTGCCCCCAATTTTTTTGTGTACATTCAGGGCATGGAGCCGGACATTTGTGTAATTATTTGCGAAACGATACGGAACTTCATTCTTAAGATACAGCAATTTACAACTAAATTCAAAATGGCCGACGCCCAAAATGGCCGAATTGGGAAAATTCGGTGTCATTCGACTCGGAATGATGCACTGAATCTAAAGACACCACTTTTGTGATTTTTGGCAAAACCGTTCAGAAGTTATGAGCAAAAACATGCATTTTTCATATCTCCTGACCACTAGGGGGCACAGCGCCGAAACACTGCAGGTAGTCCCAGGGAATGGTTGTTATAAGACCCACCAAGATTGGTCTCAATAGGCCAAACCGTTGCGGAGATATAGCCTCACGTTCACGTTTGCGTGCTTTTCGAAGAATTCGTTCATGAGCTATTCGGAAACGGTTTGAGAAATCAACTTGAATTCCATAACTTTTTGCCAGCATGGTCTGAAGATTATCTGATTCAATTTTCGTGACAATCGGTGCAACGGCCTAGGACGAGTTTGAAAAAGTAGGTTTTACGAACAATTGACGATAGCGAAAAAACTAAACCTTGCGATTTTTGAATTTCGGTGTCCATTCGACTCGGCATGAGCCAAGGAATCACAGGAAAAAAGAATTTTCATTTTGTGGCTTACGGTTCAAGAGTTATTAGCATCAAGTTTTTGAAAGTTTAGACAATTGGTGGCGCTAGAGAGTTTGAGTTAGAGACTTCAAATTTGCTACGGTTAATGTTCAGACAGTCCTCTATTAGTGTGCCAAATTATACAACTTTCCCGCAATCGGTTCTATGGGCTACCATAGACTTGGGGTGGAAGAAGAAGAAGAATAAATATAGCTGCAAGCAGCAATCACGGGGCCAAGCATTCCAGCGGCAACATCAGGAGCTAAGCATATGTAGCATCAGACCGAATGCAACAATGAATGATGAAATTAATAATTGCATGATTGTAATTGAAATGGCTGAAAATCGTTAATAAAAGTTCCACAGCGAGGAGCTAAGCATGGCATGGAGCATCAGACCAAATGCAACGAGTAAGAAAAGCAATTATTGGAAGAGTGTAATTGAAACAGCCAGTAAAACTCCAGTAAAATGATGCATTATCATTTTTGGAAAATAGGTGGCGCTGTAATCAAATCGCTTTGTTGTGTTCTGTGGGAGGTGACAATGTTGTGGGCAATTTCTTTCAAAATACTTACAGACCTTTAGGGCAATGAGTCGAACATGCCCACCGAGTTTCGTTCCGATCGACTTCCATTAACCTTGTCAAATAGGTGCTTAAAGTTGTTTGGCCAATGGCGGCCATGTTTTTTAAAAGTGAAATTCCTCATAGAGCACTTGTGCCACATTGGGCCATATCAATTTTCAAGTTGATTGGATCAACGGTTGCTTAGTTATAGCCATTTGATTTTTTTTCATCCTGTAGCGCCACCAAGTGGCAGATATGGAAAAATAATAATAATTTGACTAAAGTTTTTGTTCATGCATATGAGTTCTGAGTTTGGTGAAGATATCTCATTTTGTTCCCGAGTTATAGCCTTTTTCGTAAAATTGGTCCACGAATTTGAATGTTTTGGGTCACCTGGTTTTTTGTTCAGTCTTGATCAAACCACTGCAATAATATTCTCTGGACTCTCTAGATCAATAATTTTTTTTAAAAAATATGTTGCATTTTGTCCTTTGGTTAGCTATAAGAGGTCATTTAGGAAAGGGCTGTGGCCACATGTAACCTAAAGCCTATAAAACTGAAACAAAAACTCAAAACTTTATGAAACTTGGTTATAACATGTTAAAGATGACCCACCAAGCATGCAAAGTTTCATTAAGATCAGAAAATAGCTGGTGCTATAACAGTTAAAATGGCCTAAAAAACAAAAGATTTCTGTTGTGAATGGCATTAAACTGCAAAAAAAAAAAAGGGGTAATATAATCACACATGCATTAGATCTGTATTTTTTCTAAACAATCATGCAAAATTTAACAGAGATTAGGTAAAAAAGAACACTGTAATATTTATAAAGCTTCAAAACCCAGTGTTGAATAAAAAATTGCAATTATAACCACTAGATGTCACCGGAAGACCACTTATGAGCTCACTAAAGACTAAAACATTACAGTTTATGGGCTTGTTGAGGGATTCATCTAGAAAAAAATGTATATTACTATTATTTAATATTACTGTTCAAGCATTTCAGATCACATTGAGTCAAAGTTTACCAATTTATTCATACAGATATATCTAATGTTTATAATTATGCCAGATTATGATTGCAATGAAACCTGAAAAATGACATAGAAGCCCATAAAAACAGAAGACTTGCAATAGGTTTTATCACCCATCATTTATTTTAATTATCTATATATATAACAAAATGTGTGCATCTGTGTGTGGGTTTAAGCATGCTTATTGAGTATTAATATAGTAGTTTAAACATTTCATGTTTGTGTGTGTCTGTAATTCTGTTCTATTCTTTTACTGTCAGCCATATCTAGGTTATTTAAAATCAGTGCAGTACTATTATCTAGACTGTGAAATTATACATAAATTGCGTATGCTTCTTTGGAATTAAATTAAGACAACATATAACAGTTATAAAGGTTAAAGAGACAGTGTTGTATGATAAATTGCATTTACGACCACTAGATGTCACTGGAAGACCACTAATGGGCTCACTAAAGACTAAAACATTACAGTTCATTGTCTCGATGATTGATTAATCTAGAAAAATATATATTACTATTATTTAATATTACTGTTCAAGCATTTAAGATCACATTGAGTGAAAGTTCAACAATTTATTCATACATGTATATCAAATGTTTACTATTATGTCAGAATATGAATGCAATGAAACCTGACATAGAAATGTAAGAAAATAAGTCTTTCTGTGAGTTGTGTGTCACCTATAATTTATTTCAAATATCTACATACAACAAAATGTGTGGGCATGTACTTCTCTCTCTGTGTGTGTGTGTGTGTGTGTGTGTAATCATGCTTATTGATTATTCATATAATAGTTGAACCATTTCATTTCTGTGTGTGAGTGTCTGTGAGCCTATTCTCCATGTTAGACAATGGCACACACAAGTTTGGCTTAATTACAACAAAGCTTTGCAGAGATATAGCCTCAGACTCATTTTGTGAAGATGCCTGACATCTGAAGCAGCGCTGTACAAAAACGGTTTCGTCTATTGACACGAAATCCATAACTTTTTGTCAGCATGGTCTGAAGATGATCTGATTCAATTTTGGTGAAAATCAGACAAACGGTTGAGGATGAGTTAAAAAAAAAAGGTTTTCAACATGAATCAAAATGGCGGACAGGAAGTTTTGCTTAATATGACATAATTGGTATGTATGTTGTCGGCATGTCCCAAGGAACATTTTGAGACATGTTTCATGATAATAGGCTAATGCAATCAAAAGTTATTAGCATTATTGGAAATGTAATAATTAGCGGTTATTGATTGGTTTATTACTCTTGACCAATAGGTGGCGCTGTGACCAAAATGATGTGGCGTGGTCAACGTGATGTGACAATGTCACATATTAAGTTTTGTGTAAATATCTCCAACCTTTGCAGAGATACAGCCTCAGATGCAGTTTGGCATCTTTCCAGCAAATTCGTTGGTACGCTAATTGAAAACGGTTACGTGTATCGACACAAATTCCATAACTTTTTGCCAGCATGGTCTGAAGATGATCCAAATCAAATTTGGTGAAAATCTGATCAACGGTCTAGGAGGAGTTCGAAAAAGTAGGTTTTCAACATGAATCAAAATGGCGGACAGGAAATTTTGCCAAAATTGACAAATGGGGTATCGGTGTTCTCGGCATGACCCAAGGAATCTATCAACATCAGTTTTGTTACAATAGGCTAATGTATGCAAAAGTTATTAGCATTTTTCGAAAAATCGTTATAACTATTGACCACAAGGTGGCGCTGCCCCCAATTTTTTTGTGTACATTCAGGGCATGGAGCCGGACATTTTTGTAATTATTTGCGAAACGATACGGAACTTCATTCTTAAGATACAGCAATTTACAACTAAATTCAAAATGGCCGACGCCCAAAATGGCCGAATTGGGAAAATTCGGTATCATTCGACTCGGAATGATGCACTGAATCTAAAGACACCACTTTTGTGATTTTTGGCAAAACCGTTCAGAAGTTATGAGCAAAAACATGCATTTTTCATATCTCCTGACCACTAGGGGGCACAACGCCGAAACACTGCAGGTAGTCCCAGGGAATGGTTGTTATAAGACCCACCAAGATTGGTCTCAATAGACCAAACCGTTGCGGAGATATAGCCTCACGTTCACGATTGCGTGCTTTTCGAAGAATTCGTTCATGAGCTATTCGGAAACGGTTTGAGAAATCAACTTGAATTCCATAACTTTTTGCCAGCATGGTCTGAAGATTATCTGATTCAATTTTCGTGACCAACGGTGCAACGGCCTAGGACGAGTTCGAAAAAGTAGGTTTTACGAACAATTGACGATAGCGAAAAAACTAAGCCTTGCGATTTTTGAATTTCGGTGTCCATTCGACTCGGCATGAGCCAAGGAATCACAGGAAAAAAGAATTTTCATTTTGTGGCTTACGGTTCAAGAGTTATTAGCATCAAGTTTTTGAAAGTTTAGACAATTGGTGGCGCTAGAGAGTTTGAGTTAGAGACTTCAAATTTGCTACGGTTAATGTTCAGACAGTCCTCTATTAGTGTGCCAAATTATACAACTTTCCCGCAATCGGTTCTATGGGCTACCATAGACTTGGGGTGGAAGAAGAGGAAGAATAATAATAATAAATATAGCTGCAAGCAGCAATAACGGGGCCAAGCACTACAGAAGCAAGCTTCAGACGAATGGCAGGAATGAGTAATTAAGACAGTTTTAAGATTATTTTAGGCAAAATGGCTTAAAAACAATGAACACAACAACTAGTAATAGGATTTATTGGCTTATCACATGTAACCAATAGGTGGCGCTGTTACCAAATTAGTTTGGAATGGTCAGTGTGAGGTGACGATGACACATACAAAGTTTGGTGCAAATATGTCAAAGCTTTGCAGAGATACAGCCTCAAATGAATGTTGGCATCATTCCAGCAAATTTGTTGATGCGCTAAATGAGAACCGTTTCGTATATCGACATGAAATCCATAACATTTTGCCAGCATGGTCTGAAGATGATCCACGTCCAATTTGGTGAAAATCTGATTAACGGTCTAGGAGGAGTTCGAAAAAGTAGGTTTTCAACATTAATCAAAATGGCGGACAGGAAGTTCAGCCAAATAAGGAAAACTTGATATCTATGTTCTCGGCTTGACCCAAGGAATCTATTAAGATCAGCGTCATGTCAATAGCCAGATCTTTTCAAAAGTTATTAGCCTTTATGTAAATTGAGTTATAACTTTTGACCACTAGGTGGCTCTGTTTCAAAATATTTTGAGTACCTTCAGGGGATGATGTTGTTGGCACATTCTGAGTTGTGGAATATAACACCAATGCATTTGTTTAGTATAGCCTTTTATTTCACAAAACTGTATTGAAGTCAATGGGAATTTCATGTTTTGTTCTATTATAGCGCCACCAAGAGGCTCAGTCCCACCATTTCTTTTATGTGTCATCAGAGTGAGCCCATACATATGCGTGTCAATTTTGGTGAAAATATCTCAATTCACTTCAGAGTTATAGACATTTACATGAAAAAACACGTAAAAATTGACTGACTCTTGACTTTGATTGAATATTACTACCCCTTACTATCAATATTTTTGCATTTGGGCATTAGCGTATAGCTATCGACCTATGTTTCCGAACTTCTGACGGTGGTTTCGTCTCGATCAGACAAGCGGTTTCGAAGATATAGCCAAATGTTTTTTAAGCGCTAAATCACAACGCTACACAAACCGTAAGGCAAAACCTAGCATGTTTGGTATTGTAGGACTCTGTAAGGTTTCAGGAGTCCAATTTGATGAGTCTGATGAAAATACGTCGACCACACCCAAAGTTATAAGCATTTAAAAATAGAAGATCACCACTAGGTGGCGCTGTTTCGAAACTTCTCATACTCCTTCAGGACATTGTGCTGATGACCCATACCATGTTTCGTAACAATCCGTTGATGTGTTCAGAAAATACAGCATTTTAGCACAAAATTCAAAATGGCCGACAGTCAAAATGGCCGAAATGGTCAAATTGGATATCAGTCGACTCGGCATGTTGCCCTGAATCTAACAAGACCAATGTTATGATTTTTGGACAAGCTGTTCAGAAGTTATAAGCAAAAATAGCAGTTTTTCATATCTCCGGATCAGTAGGTGGCGCTGCGCCCAATCACAGCATGTTGCCTCAGGTCATGCTTGTTATGACATGTACCAAGTTTGGTCTGAATAGGATAAGTCGTTGCCGAGATACAGCCTTACGACTGTTTTTGTAAGCACTACATAAAATTTGTTAGAGCGTTTATCGAAAACGGTTTGACGAATCAATTTGATTTGCATAACTTTTGGTCAGCACTGCCTGAGGATGATATGGTTTAATTTTCGTGTGAATCGGACAAACCGTCTAGGACGAGTTCGAAAAAGTAGGTTTTTAAAGAAATTCAAAATGGCGGTCATATTTCTATGACGGAAATGACTTCGTAGGGTGCAATCGAATCGGCATGAGCTCAGAAATCAGAGGAAAAAAGAATTTCGTTGATTGGCCTTAGGGTTAAAAAGTTATTAACAAAATTAAAGTGAAATTTTGGACCGTTGGTGGCGCTAGAGGGATTGACTTAGACACACCAAAATTGGTGAACTTAATGTTGGCACTGTCCTCTATCAGAATGTCAAACCATTACAACTTTCCCGCATTCGGTTCTATGGGCTGCCATAGACGCCCAGTCGGAAGAATAATAATAATAATAATAAGAACGCCAACAAAAACAAGAGGGTCCTACGCACCTTCGGTGCTTGGCCCCTAATAACGCCAACGAACACAATAGGTGCCTTCGCACCTTCGGTGCTTGGCCCCTAAATATAGCTGCAAGCAGCAATCACGGGGCCAAGCATTCCAGCGGCAACATCAGGAGCTAAGCAGACCAAATGCAACAATGAATAATGAAATTAATAATTGCATGATTGTAATTGAAATGGCTGAAAATCGTTAATAAAAGTTCCACAGCGAGGAGCTAAGCATGGCATGGAGCATCAGACCAAATGCAACGAGTAAGAAAAGCAATTATTGGAAGAGTGTAATTGAAACAGCCAGTAAAACTCCAGTAAAATGATGCATTATCATTTTTGGAAAATAGGTGGCGCTGTAATCAAATCGCTTTGTTGTGTTCTGTGGGAGGTAACAATGTTGTGGGCAATTTCTTTCAAAATACTTACAGACCTTTAGGGCAATGAGTCGAACATGCCCACCGAGTTTCGTTCCGATCGACTTCCATTAACCTTGTCAAATAGGTGCTTAAAGTTGTTTGGCCAATGGCGGCCATGTTTTTTAAGATAAGTGAAATTCCTCATAGAGCACTTGTGCCACATTGGGCCATATCAATTTTCAAGTTGATTGGATCAACGGTTGCTTAGTTATAGCCATTTGATTTTTTTTCATCCTGTAGCGCCACCAAGTGGCAGATATGGAAAAATAATAATAATTTGACTAAAGTTTTTGTTCATGCATATGAGTTCTGAGTTTGGTGAAGATATCTCATTTTGTTCCCGAGTTATAGCCTTTTTCGTAAAATTGGTCCACGAATTTGAATGTTTTGGGTCACCTGGTTTTTTGTTCAGTCTTGATCAAACCACTGCAATAATATTCTCTGGACTCTCTAGATCAATAATTTTCAAAAATATGTTGCATTTTGTCCTTTGGTTAGCTATTAGAGGTCATTTAGGAAAGGGCCGTGGCCACATGTAACCTAAAGCCTATAAAACTGAAACAAAAACTCAAAACTTTATGAAACTTGGTTATAACATGTGAAAGATGACCCACCAAGCATGCAAAGTTTCATTAAGATCAGAAAATAGCTGGTGCTATAACAGTTAAAATGGCCTAAAAAACAAAAGATTTCTGTTGTGAATGGCATTAAACTGCAAAAAAAAGGGGTAATATAATCACACATGCATTAGATCTGTATTTTTTCTAAACAATCATGCAAAATTTAACAGAGATTAGGTAAAAAAGAACACTGTAATATTTATAAAGCTTCAAAACCCAGTGTTGAATAAAAAATTGCAATTATAACCACTAGATGTCACCGGAAGACCACTAATGAGCTCACTAAAGACTAAAACATTACAGTTTATGGGCTTGTTGAGGGATTCATCTAGATAAAATGTATATTACTATTATTTAATATTACTGTTCAAGCATTTCAGATCACATTGAGTCAAAGTTTACCAATTTATTCATACAGATATATCTAATGTTTATAATTATGCCAGATTATGATTGCAATGAAACCTGAAAAATGACATAGAAGCCCATAAAAACAGAAGACTTGCAATAGGTTTTATCACCCATCATTTATTTTAATTATCTATATATATAACTAAATGTGTGCATCTGTGTGTGGGTTTAAGCATGCTTATTGAGTATTAATATACTAGTTTAAACATTTCATGTTTGTGTGTGTCTGTAATTCTGTTCTATTCTTTTACTGTCAGCCATATCTAGGTTATTTAAAATCAGTGCAGTACTATTATCTAGACTGTGAAATTATACATAAATTGCGTATGCTTCTTTGGAATGAAATTAAGACAACATATAACAGTTATAAAGGTTAAAGAGACAGTCTTGTATGATAAATTGCATTTACGACCACTAGATGTCACTGGAAGACCACTAATGGGCTTTGCAGAGATATAGCCTCAGACTCATTTTGTGAAGATGCCTGACATCTGAAGCAGCGCTGTACAAAAACGGTTTCGTCTATTGACACGAAATCCATAACTTTTTGTCAGCACGGTCTGAAGATGATCTGATTCAATTTTGGTGAAAATCGGACAAACGGTTGAGGATGAGTTTAAAAAAAAAGGTTTTCAACATGAATCAAAATGGCGGACAGGAAGTTTTGCTTAATATGACATAATTGGTATGCATGTTGTCGGCATGTCCCAAGGAACATTTTGAGACATGTTTCATGATAATAGGCTAATGCAATCAAAAGTTATTAGCATTATTGGAAATGTAATAATTAGCGGTTATTGATTGGTTTATTACTCTTGACCAATAGGTGGCGCTGTGACCAAAATGATGTGGCGTGGTCAATGTGATGTGACAATGTCACATATTAAGTTTTGTGTAAATATCTCCAACCTTTGCAGAGATACAGCCTCAGATGCAGTTTGGCATCTTTCCAGCAAATTCGTTGGTACGCTAATTGAAAACGGTTACGTGTATCGACACAAATTCCATAACTTTTTGCCAGCATGGTCTGAAGATGATCCAAATCAAATTTGGTGAAAATCTGAGCAACGGTCTAGGAGGAGTTCGAAAAAGTAGGTTTTCAACATGAATCAAAATGGCGGACAGGAAATTTTGCCAAAATTGACAAATGGGGTATCGGTGTTCTCGGCATGACCCAAGGAATCTATCAACATCAGCTTTGTTACAATAGGCTAATGTATGCAAAAGTTATTAGCATTTTTCGAAAAAATCGTTATAACTATTGACCACAAGGTGGCGCTGCCCCCAATTTTTTTGTGTACATTCAGGGCATGGAGCCGGACATTTTTGTAATTATTTGCGAAACGATACGGAACTTCATTCTTAAGATACAGCAATTTACAACTAAATCCAAAATGGCCGACGCCCAAAATGGCCGAATTGGGAAAATTCTGTATCATTCGACTCGGAATGATGCACTGAATCTAAAGACACCAGTTTTGTGATTTTTGGCAAAACCGTTCAGAAGTTATGAGCAAAAACATGCATTTTTCATATCTCCTGACCACTAGGGGGCACAGCGCCGAAACACTGCAGGTAGTCCCAGGGAATGGTTGTTATAAGACCCACCAAGATTGGTCTCAATAGGCCAAACCGTTGCGGAGATATAGCCTCACGTTCACGTTTGCGTGCTTTTCGAAGAATTCGTTCATGAGCTATTCGGAAACGGTTTGAGAAATCAACTTGAATTCCATAACTTTTTGCCAGCATGGTCTGAAGATTATCTGATTCAATTTTCGTGACAATCGGTGCAACGGCCTAGGACGAGTTCGAAAAAGTAGGTTTTACGAACAATTGACGATAGCGAAAAAACTAAGCCTTGCGATTTTTGAATTTCGGTGTCCATTCGACTCGACATGAGCCAAGGAATCACAGGAAAAAAGAATTTTCATTTTGTGGCTTACGGTTCAAGAGTTATTAGCATCAAGTTTTTGAAAGTTTAGACAATTGGTGGCGCTAGAGAGTTTGAGTTAGAGACTTCAAATTTGCTACGGTTAATGTTCAGACAGTCCTCTATTAGTGTGCCAAATTATACAACTTTCCCGCAATCGGTTCTATGGGCTACCATAGACTTGGGGTGGAAGAAGAAGAGGAAGAATAATAAATATAGCTGCAAGCAGCAATTACGGGGCCAAGCACTCCAACGGCAAATGTAGGAGCTAAGCATGGCATGAAGCATCACACCAAATACATTAATGAGCAATAACAGTAATTTTGGAATTATTGTAATTGAAATGGCTGTAAGGGAAACAGGTCAATTTAGCTCAAAGGGAATCATTTAAGATTTTAAAGGGAATTTGAACAGAATCACTGTTTCACGGCTGTTCACGGAGACGCGCCTGCGGTTCAGTGAACGAGCCGTTTAACATCAAATCTGCGCTGGATACTAATATCCAAACTATAGTGAAAACACTATCAATTAGCACAGTAACAAGATCGGCAGCTTAAGACATTAACTTGTAAGCACAAAACACAAGATACTTCTCTTTTCAATATGAATAAGGCTTTATTAGATAAATCTAAGACATATAAACTAATCTAACACATAAACGCACGCACACACACATTCACACAAGTTGCAGGAAGGTCGAATGTTAGGGAAAGGTGAGTTTAAGAGAATGGAAATATGGAATCCCAAGTTAACAGCAATACGTTAAATTGCATAAACATGAACAACCATCAATCACGTAATTAGCGCTCGCATTGAGTTCCTCAATGAGGTTAAAATTATATTAGATACACCAGTAAAGGTCACAGTCTGGAGGTAAAGTTACTTGCATCTCCTGTGAAGAAGGAGCCTCGGTGAAAGGGCTATCCCGAGGTCGTTGATTGGCTGGAAGTTCAGTCTCTGAAGTGACGTCTTGGGAAGCCCGTGGTTGTTGGGCGTTGGCTGAAAGTGCAGAGTCGTGTTCGCTGGTTGAAGTTGAATGGACGTTACAAAACTTAACTCAGAACACGAAACTCTCAAACGGAAAAGAAAAGAAATAAAGTTTGACGAGACTAGGTTGTGTTCCTTCTCATAGTAGCAGCAGGCAGGCACGCTGGAACCGCGCTCAAAGAACAATGATGACTACCGCATGGCTAGATGCTACAAGCTAAAGCTAGGTAGCAAAGCTACAAGCTAAAAGCTAAGAGCAGGCATGACTGATAGCACGAGCAATGCTAGAACTAAAAGCCGACATGGCTAATAGCAGCAGGCAGACTAGAACTAAAAGCAGACTAAAAGCCGACATGGCTAATAGCAGCAGGCAGACTAAAAGCAAGGCATGACTAAAAGCAAGGCATGACTAAAAAGCAAGATTTAATCGTGTCCAAAGTATTTAAACTTTCCTGTTGGCCACCCCTCAAATGTTGCCTTGACCAATCAGATATGTTCTTGGGGTGGGTATCATAAATCATTTGTTTATCTTACCAAGCATGTGGTCCTTGCCTCACAGGGTCTAATTTTGGACATGATTCCTATAACATGATTATGATATATTTTACAAATAAATGATTGTCAGGACAATATCAAGCAAGAAAATGCGATTATTTCAATACTAGACATGACTAGGTATCCTATAGTTATCAAAAGACATACACAATAAGTGATTATACATGATAGTCAAATGTGTGGGTTACACGTAAATGAATATGGAGTTAAGCAATGGAATGATTCATTCATAAGTCTTTTTTTTGAGTTCATTCTGGTCCATATATAATGGATAAAAAGGGTTTCTTTGCCATTCTCTGGCAAAGGACTTTTCTGTGAAGATAAAGGTTTAAAGCCCTTCCCCCTTAGGAATTTCAGTCTGGTTTCACTGGCTGGGGGGGAAGTCAATGCAAGTATTTAACTTGATCTCCTGGGTTTACATGTGATGTCCAGCGTTGCATTCCAATCACGAACAATAAATTTGACAATCTCTTCTTCGAATTAAAATTGTCAATAATTGTTCTATTGGTGTTAATGTTGAAAGCTGTTGTGTGAACAAGTTGGTTCCTGTGGCACTAGAACTGATTTATGACTTCCTGAGGAATTCAGCTCATGTTTCAATGCACACAGCTCTGATAGACTCTTGGATTTGTCTGATTTGACTCATTTCTGCTACATATATCCCCCTTTCGATCGGCGAGGTGTTTAGGTGAAGACATCGTCGATCGCTGGAGAAACAAAGGCAGAAGAAGCAGACAAACACAGCAAACAGCAAGACAACACCTCCATGACAGTTACTGTACTGGTGCAGGCATCAGGTTATTAAGGTACACGTGGTTAAGTTCAATTAGTCAATGTAGTTTAGCACATTGAGGATAGTTTAGATGGTCTTGGAAATTGTTTTTATTTTGATTCATCAATCAAATTTGTGGTTAACTTTGTTTGGTTCTTCTAGGTTGTCTTACTTTACATGTTTACCATTAGTTTTCTAGTAATTTTATTTTCAATTCAATGAATTGACCTATCATGCATGGAGCTCTCTGGCTTCCATTCAGTTTAGAGTGGCTGGCGGATATTAGGTGTTGCGAGTCAATCCTAATATCAGACCTTCGACCCTCGCAGGGTGTCTAGGCGTTTCACCTACTCAGGAAAGAGGGGAAGGAGAAGGATAGGTAAAAGAAGAACAAAACAAAACAAGGCTGCTGTGGGTTTTCCTAGCATGTGTTACAACTACTATTGAGCTAGGATGTCAGGTGCAGCTAGTGTGTCGTGAACCTTAACTTAGTGTCAGGTGTTCTACCTATTGTGAGGATGGCTGCACGTTTCTTCATGGTGGGTATGTGTAACTTTGTTACGCTAAAAGTTGGATATTCTACCTGTGGGAAGAATATGTTTGTTGACTGTGTTATCAGTAGATGTGTTTACCTCTGGGTGTAGGTAATGTTGTGTATTACTGGTGTAGTGCATGTGTGGTCAGATCTGTTCAAGTCTGTGTTGTCTCCCCCTTTTTCTAGCATGTCACTTAAGACTGGCTCTCAGCATCCTTGGCTTGGATGAGGGCGTGTCCATGGTCTAATGAGGGGTCAGTCCAGCAAGGCAGGAAGTTCTTTAGCAGACAGTCGGAGGCAGTTTGGCATGGCTGTGTGAAGCTGAGTTGCAAAACTTGTCTTCTATGTTGCATTCTTCTTGTGATGCCTTCTGGCTGTAGCAGACTTTCTGACCTTCTGTGCTCTGGTGGTTGCTGTTGCACAGACAGGGAATTTGGAACTTGGAGTTGGAGTTCATTTGACAGTTTGTTAGTGACTGAGGTGATGTCCTTTAGTACCTCAGATTTTTCATCAACAGTTGGCCGTTAAAGACTTGTTCATTCTGGGTTGTTGTTGAACAGGTGCTTGTCATCTCTGATGTGGTGCACCAGGTGATCACCGGCCTTCCGTTCTGTCGCTGGTCACAGCGAGCATGACTCAACTTTGTGGTCATATGCATGTAAATTGTCTTGAAGGAACTCTCTTAGTTGTTCCATGACTTGTTCCGTGTCTTCTAATGGTAAGCGGTCATGTTCTTGTGCATACTCAGCACTGTGCATGTCTGAGTGGTGCTGAGGTGGGTTTTGTTGTCGCTTACCCACACGAGTTGCTCTTGGATGAGTCAGGTGATTACCTTTGGATATCTGGTTAGGTTTCCAGATGTTATCCTTTTGGTTTCTTGAGAAGCGTGGCTGGTCCCATGGATTTTTCCAGCAGTTGGGCTGAAAGCGGTCGTGGATATGGGCGTCACGTTCTCTGTGCTCTTGATGGAAGACTCTGGTGTTGTGATGCCACTGGGTGTCGTCCAGTGCAAGGCTTGAGTCTTTGTTGACAGAGTTCAAGAGTGTGGATGTTTTGTTACCTTTCTTTGAGGCCAACTTCTGCTTGTTATAGGCCTTCTGTGTTAGGTCACGCAACTGTTGGATGGTCATGGAGTTCGGACAGGCCATGACACCTAGATGGTGACTGACTCCAGGGTGCAGATTCTTTAGGAAGAGGGTTTTGAAGTTCACATCCTCTTCAAGGTCAGAGTTGTTGTGTGCACCAAAGTAGGATTGTCGGAGTCGGTTGTAGTAAGCTTGTGGAGTCTCTTGACGACCTTGTTTGGTTTCCAAGGCAGTTAACAGTCCATGTTCAGACTCTGGGTCTGTAAACTCTTTAATCAGGACCTCACGAAGTCGCTGGTAGTTTGACTTGGTTTGACTGGGCTGTCGATCTAGAAAGTTTCGTACCTCGGAACTGGACGTGGCTCTAAGGAGGTATAACCAGTCTCTGTCAGTCACATGAGGTCTCACTTCCAGGTGAAATTCGATATCTCGCAGGTAAGCTTGGATGTCGGGGCTCTCTGTGGAGTTCGGGTTGAACCTGCTGATGTTTTTAGACAGCTTGTTGAGGTCTTTGATTGTCATCCCGTGTGCAGCTTCAAGGCCTTGGACGGGAGGTTTTCTTTCGTTGGCAGGAAAGGGTTGTATGGCGAAGGCAGGTGAGGTTTTGGGTTGTGGCCCTTCGCTCCTTTCGTCATATGCCAGTTCTTGGACGTGGGACTCTGCTCTGCAGAGCAGTGATGAGGTTAAGAGATGTTTCTCTTTCCTTGGCTCTAGTTTGTGCTTGTAAGCATTTTGGAGTTCTATTCTGACCAGGTAGAGCTCATCGTTGGTATCATCTAGTTGTTGGGTCAGATTGTCCATTTCAGTTCTGTACCTTTCAAGGTGGTCTTTCAAAGCACTGATTTCAGAATTCTTGTTTCTGATGTCTATCTTGGCTTTCTCCAGTAGCTGTTCGGCATACTGGAGTCTGTTTACCAGGTCTTTCTGAGCAGCCGTTGCATGTTGCTGGTCGAGCTGAGCTGCTGCCAGGGCTGCTTGGAGCTTCATAACTTGTTCTGTTGTATCCTGCTCCCTCTCGCTGGGTGCTTTGAGTTGATCTGGAACTTTCACTTCCAGCTTGTCTATGCGATGTTGAGCACGTGTCAGCTCCTCTTAAAGGTGGGTGATGTGCTTGTCGCTCAGTTTCAGCTGGGTTGTGAAGGCATAGCTTAGGGAGCTCGTGATCTTGACTAGCTCCTCGTGGTTGTTGTTCTGGCTTGAATCTTGTGTCAGGAATCTTCTCAGGATTAGGATTATTATTAAAAATAATAACAGTTCAAATGTCTTTGGAGTGAGGCTGTCTGTTATGCCTCTCAGCCAAAAGTTCACATCTTCCCCATGGGAAATGGGGTCTGCAGTCTGCGGCATGTTGGCACGCTAGGGAGAAGAGAGACTGACACAGATCTGTGTGGAGTAAAAGCCTATGTGTGGTGGGACAACTAAGTGTTGTATCAGTGATTGTGAACCACTAGTGAAATGTGGTGATGACTGTGTTGGTCTCAGGGTGTCTAAGTAGACTAGAGATGTGAAGACTTTGTCACTCTAATGAGGAAGAGGAAAAGAGAGACAGAGGTGAAAAACAAATTCAAATGACAAGCAAAATTTATGTTTTTCAAATGAGGAAAATTATTTTTTCAATTAAATGTTATCAAAAACATAAACAATATTATTATATTTCTTGCTTTGGACAAAATAATACAATAATAATTCTGATATCTCTTTTCTTAGTCTGACAGGATTGACACCGTACACCTCTCAGTTGGACCGCTCACCAGGGAGTCAGCGAAGGCGACAGTTGCTCAGCACGTATCTCTATTAAATCGATCTCAACGTTGGATGAGATGCTAAAACTTGGATTGCGTTTCCAAATGTAGGGAGGTTAGGAAGAACAAATGAGAGGATGATTACAATCAAATTCATAAGGATGATTCGTCGTCTTTGGCACGGTATTTACTTCACTTAGAATTGATTGATGGTTCTTACATGTCCTACAAATGTAAAAAGAGAAGAGGAAAGTAAAGGAGAGAGAGGAAGGAGATGGTAAGTCTCAGTAGCGGTTATCTCAACTACAAGGAGAGCGTTGTGTTAGTTGCTACACAACTAATCAAACAAAATAAACTTTAAGTGAAAGAGAGTTGTCTTTCTAATTTATTTGAACTCGTAGTGAGGGATAACAATGTCTCCTTTTAGGGCTCAGGTTTGTCGTTCCCAGGCTAGGATACACAAAAGAAATGGTAAGAAATAGGAAAATTAAAAAAAATTAATAAATGGGCAAAATATGCAAACATGAAATTAAAAAGAGGAAATCAATACGTAAAACAATAGTGGTTAAGTGTATAACCAAAACAGGAAGAGGGGTAAAATGCATTCAAATAAGTAAAGGTCTGAATAGCATATATTCAGATGGGTAATAAATAAATTAGGAAGAATAAGTTTACTTAACTTCCAAAGTTCAAGGCTTATTCATTCCTAAAATAATTAGACCCAAAAGAGAATACTAGAAATAAAAGATCATATGAAATGACCTGAGAGGGAAATTTTAAATGATTCAAAATAAATTTAATGTTTCAATTAAATTTCAATTTGACAATTAATAATTGTGAGTCAGTATTTCCCTTTCTAGTAAAATGAAAATAAGTGGTCTAGTGAGAAAACAGAGCGATAAAAAGAAAGAGACTAACAAGTGTTAGTTAAGATGTTTAAAATGGTTAAATCACGTCAGCGTTGCCCAAACACACATTATTCTACCACTGGATGGTAATGCTAACGGCTAACCTTTGAGGCTAGTGGCTTTAGTATAGACTTCAATGTAAATGCAATGGTTTCGTTAGCTTAGCGACACCGTGGAGTCTGTGCGCTGCGCGTGCACAGTTCAGAGTTGGTCCGGAAGTACGTTAGGCTTCCGGGTCACGGTCGTCACTATGGCAACCAAATCACATTCTAGTGGATTAGTACATGAATCGTTGCATTGTTGCAAATACAGTTAAGCATGTTACATGAAATGTCGGCTCATTTCAACACTGTACAAATAACAACACCGCCTTTCAGTTGGTTTTGCGATGTGGCACTTAAACTCTCAGTTTGTATAGAGTTAAATTTATCTTAATTCAAATAGCAGCTTCCTGCTGTAGTTATTATATCAATCTCAGCAATTTGATTCTCCGTGCCAGTTTTTTCTGGACACAAACATAAAAGTTTTCCTTCGCTGTTGGTACACAGTTAAAATTTACTTGATCAAGCTTTTAAAACACTCCCTTTCAAATTACTCTCGGACACACGCAGTGTTACGCGAGATTGCCTTCACTTTGTGAACGGATACAAATGGGCAAACATTGTTCTCTAATGTTTAACGTTAACTTAGGGGAGTCGAATATCAAATTTGATTCGGCAGTGGAACACGCACTGGCAATCAAACTATATGAAATATGAATACGGGGACTTACGGGGATAAATAGATTGAGGAACCCGCTCAAAACTATTCTTTATTCACCGATTTATATCCCTTTTGAAACACTAACAGTTTAGCTCCGTTCAGCAAACAGTGACTGAGATAGCGTTTGAGACACTGGAACACGCAGTGAAATCAAATCAGCTATAAAACAAGGCATTACACAAATGAGGAACACGCTCAATTTCTACCTTATTGTACGATCTCAGATGTTTACTTTTAAGTTCACTTACTGCTGTTAACAAAGGGGAGACGGACTCGAGTTAAAGTCTCCTCTAGCTCCTTTCATTCAAGCGGGAGGGCGCGCGCTGCTTACGTCACGCAAACACACACACACATACTCAGGTCTCGCAAGCTTCTCATCTTTCATTCCTTTAGCAAAACAAAGATTAAATAACTTGGTTTATGCTCACAATTTAGATTAAACTGCCCGCAATCATTCTCCACCATTATAAATGTAAGGGAAACAGGTCAATTTAGCTCAAAGGGAATCATTTAAGATTTTAAAGGGAATTTGAACAGAATCACTGTTTCACGGCTGTTCACGGAGACGCGCCTGCGGTTCAGTGAACGAGCCGTTTAACATCAAATCTGCGCTGGATACTAATATCCAAACTATAGTGAAAACACTATCAATTAGCACAGTAACAAGATCGGCAGCTTAAGACATTAACTTGTAAGCACAAAACACAAGATACTTCTCTTTTCAATATGAATAAGGCTTTATTAGATAAATCTAAGACATATAAACTAATCTAACACATAAACGCACGCACACACACATTCACACAAGTTGCAGGAAGGTCGAATGTTAGGGAAAGGTGAGTTTAAGAGAATGGAAATATGGAATCCCAAGTTAACAGCAATACGTTAAATTGCATAAACATGAACAACCATCAATCACGTAATTAGCGCTCGCATTGAGTTCCTCAATGAGGTTAAAATTATATTAGATACACCAGTAAAGGTCACAGTCTGGAGGTAAAGTTACTTGCATCTCCTGTGAAGAAGGAGCCTCGGTGAAAGGGCTATCCCGAGGTCGTTGATTGGCTGGAAGTTCAGTCTCTGAAGTGACGTCTTGGGAAGCCCGTGGTTGTTGGGCGTTGGCTGAAAGTGCAGAGTCGTGTTCGCTGGTTGAAGTTGAATGGACGTTACAAAACTTAACTCAGAACACGAAACTCTCAAACGGAAAAGAAAAGAAATAAAGTTTGACGAGACTAGGTTGTGTTCCTTCTCATAGTAGCAGCAGGCAGGCACGCTGGAACCGCGCTCAAAGAACAATGATGACTACCGCATGGCTAGATGCTACAAGCTAAAGCTAGGTAGCAAAGCTACAAGCTAAAAGCTAAGAGCAGGCATGACTGATAGCACGAGCAATGCTAGAACTAAAAGCCGACATGGCTAATAGCAGCAGGCAGACTAGAACTAAAAGCAGACTAAAAGCCGACATGGCTAATAGCAGCAGGCAGACTAAAAGCAAGGCATGACTAAAAGCAAGGCATGACTAAAAAGCAAGATTTAATCGTGTCCAAAGTATTTAAACTTTCCTGTTGGCCACCCCTCAAATGTTGCCTTGACCAATCAGATATGTTCTTGGGGTGGGTATCATAAATCATTTGTTTATCTTACCAAGCATGTGGTCCTTGCCTCACAGGGTCTAATTTTGGACATGATTCCTATAACATGATTATGATATATTTTACAAATAAATGATTGTCAGGACAATATCAAGCAAGAAAATGCGATTATTTCAATACTAGACATGACTAGGTATCCTATAGTTATCAAAAGACATACACAATAAGTGATTATACATGATAGTCAAATGTGTGGGTTACACGTAAATGAATATGGAGTTAAGCAATGGAATGATTCATTCATAAGTCTTTTTTTTGAGTTCATTCTGGTCCATATATAATGGATAAAAAGGGTTTCTTTGCCATTCTCTGGCAAAGGACTTTTCTGTGAAGATAAAGGTTTAAAGCCCTTCCCCCTTAGGAATTTCAGTCTGGTTTCACTGGCTGGGGGGGAAGTCAATGCAAGTATTTAACTTGATCTCCTGGGTTTACATGTGATGTCCAGCGTTGCATTCCAATCACGAACAATAAATTTGACAATCTCTTCTTCGAATTAAAATTGTCAATAATTGTTCTATTGGTGTTAATGTTGAAAGCTGTTGTGTGAACAAGTTGGTTCCTGTGGCACTAGAACTGATTTATGACTTCCTGAGGAATTCAGCTCATGTTTCAATGCACACAGCTCTGATAGACTCTTGGATTTGTCTGATTTGACTCATTTCTGCTACATGGCAAAAAAAAAATCATAATACCACCTCTAGTAGCATGATTACTTGGCTTATAAAGTTTGACCAATAGGTGGCACTGTTATGAAATCAATTTGGTGTACTCTGTTTGACTTTTCAATGACACACACAAAGTTTGGTGTTAATATGCCACAGCATTCCAGAGATGCAGCCTCAAGTGTCATTTTGTCATTGTGTTTCAAATTCGTCGCTTTGGTATGCGAAAACGGTTTTGTCTATCGACACAAAATCCATAACTTTGTGTCAACATAGTCTGAAGATCATCTGATTCGAATTTGGTGAAAATTGGACATACAGTTCATGAGGAGTTCGAAAAAGTAGGTTTTCCACATAAATCAAAATGGTGGACCGGAACTTCAGTAAACACTGGCATATTTGGTATCTATGTTATCGGCATAAGCCAGGGAATATTTTGAGCCCAGTTTCGTTGCAATAGGCTAATGGACTAAAAAGTTATTAGCATTTTAAAAAGTGTAATTACTCATGGTTAATGAATGGTTTATTACTCTTGACCAATAGGTGGCGCTGTTACCAAATTTATGTGGCATGGTCAGTGTGAGGTGGCGATGACACATACAAAGTTTGGTGCAAATATGTCAAAGCGTTGCAGACATAAAATTTAAATGACAACCGTTTCGTATATCGACACGAAATCCATAACTTTTTGCCAGCATGGTCTGACGATGATTCACGTCAAATTTGGTGAAAATCGGACTAACGGTCTAGGAGGAGTTCGAAAAAGTAGGTTTTCAACATTAAGCAAAATGGTGGACAGGAAGTAAGGCCAATTTTCACATTATTGGTATCAATGCTCTCGGCATGACCCACAGAATAAAGCGAGACCATTTTAATTTTAATAGTCTAATTTATTCAAAAGTTATTAGCATTTATGTGATATTTCATTATAACTATTGGCCACAAGGTGGCGCTGCCACCAAACTTTTTGAGTACCTTCAGGGCATGGAGCCGAATATTTTTGTAATTATTTGCTAATCGATACGATGCTGCGTTCAAAAAATACAGCATTTTAAAACATAATTCAAAATGGCCGACGCCTAAAATGGCCGACACAGGAAAATTGGATATCATTCGACTCGACATGACTCACTGAATCTAAAGAGACAAGTTGTGTGATTTTTGGCCAAACCATTCAGAAGTTATAAGCCAAAATATGCATTTTTCATATCTCCTGACCACTAGGTAACGCTGTGTCGAAACACTGCAGGTAGTCTCAGGTCATGCTTGTTATAACACAGACCAAGTTTGGTCTCAATATGACAAACCGTTGCCGAGATATAGCCTCACTTGCATTTTTGCGTGCTTTTCGTCAAATTTGTTTACGTGTCATTCGACAACGGTTGGACGAATCAACTTGATTTCCATAACTTTTTGCGGGCCTGGTCTGAAGATGATCTGAGACAATTTTCGTGGCAATCTGACTAACCGTCTAGGACGAGTTCGAAAAAGTAGGTTTTTCGAATAATTGAAAATAGCGAAAAAACTAAACCTTGCGATTTTTGAATTTCGGGATTCATTCGACTTGGCTTGATCCAAGGATTCAGAGGAAACAAGAATTTCCATTTTCTGGCTTACGGTTCAAAAGTTATTAGCATACAAACATTGAACGTTTGGACAAGTGGTGGCGCTAGAGAGTAGGAGATAGAGACTTCAAATTTGCTATAGTTAATGTTGGGACTGTCCTCTATCAGTGTGCCAAATTATACAACTTTCCCGCAATCGGTTCTATGGGCTGCCATAGACTTGCGGCGGAAGAAGAAGAAGAAGAAGCAGAATAATAATAACGCCAACGATTACAATAGGTGCCTACGCACCTTCGGTGCTTGGCCCCTAATAACGCCAACAAACACAATAGGTGCCTTTGCACCTTCGGTGCTTGGCCCCTAATAATAACGCCAACAAACACAATAGGTGCCTTCGCACCTTCGGTGCTTGGCCCCTAAATATAGCTGCAAGCAGCAATCACGGGGCCAAGCACTCCAACGGCAAATGTAGTAGCTAAGCATCGCATAAAGCATCACACCAAATACATTAATGAGCAATAACAGCAATTTTGGAATTATTGTATTTGAAATGGCAAAAAAAAAAACACCAATACCACCTCTAGTAGCATGATTACTTGGTTTATCAAGCTTGACCAATAGGTGACACTGTTATAAAATCAATTTGGTGTACTCTGTGTGTCTTTTCAATGACACACACAAAGTTTGGTGTCAATATGCCAAAGCATTCCAGGGATACAGCCTCAAGTGTCATTTTCTCATTGTGCCTCAAATTCGTCGATGTGGTATGCGAAAACGGTTTTGTCTATCGACTCAAAATCCATAACTTTGAATCAGTATAGCCTGAAGATCATTTGATTCGAATTTGGTGAAAATCGGACATACGGTTGATCAGGAGTTCGAAAAAGTATGTTTTCAACATAAATCAAAATGGCGGACCAGAAGTTCAGCTTACCGTGGTATATTTGGTATCTATGTTATCGGCATAAGCCAGGGAATATTTTGAGCCCAGTTTCCTTCAAATAGGCTAATGCATTAAAAAGTTATTAGCATTTTAAAAAGTGTAATTACTCATGGTTAATGAATGGTTTATTACTCTTGACCAATAGGTGGCGCTGTTACCAAATTTATGTGGCATGGTCAGTGTGAGGTGGCGATGACACATACAAAGTTTGGTGCAAATATGTCAAAGTGTTGCAGAGATACAGCCTCAAATGCATTTTGGCACCCTTCCAGCAAATTCGTTGATGCGCTAAATGAGAACCGTTACGTATATCGACACAAAATCCATAACTTTTTGCCAGCATGGTCTGAAGATGATGCACGTCAAATTTGGTGAAAATTGGGCTAACGGTCTAGGAGGAGTTCGAAAAAGTAGGTTTTCAACATTAAGCAAAATGGCGGACAGGAAGTAAGGCCAATTTTCACATTATTGGTATCAATACTCTCGGCATGACCCACAGAATATAGCGAGACCATTTTAATTTTAATAGACTAATTTATTCAAAAGTTATTAGCATTTATGTGATATTTCATTATAACTATTGGCCACAAGGTGGCGCTGCCACCAAACTTTTTGAGTACCTTCAGGGCATGGAGCCGAATATTTTTGTAATTATTTGCGAAACGATACGATGCTGCGTTAAAAAAATACAGCATTTTAAATCATAATTCAAAATGGCCGACGCCTAAAATGGCCGACACAGGAAAATTGGATATCATTTGACTCGACATAACTCACTGAATCTAAAGAGACCAGTTGTGTGATTTTTGGCCAAACCATTCAGTAGTTATAAGCCAAAATATGCATTTTTCATATCTCCTGACCACTAGGTGGCGCTGTGTCGAAACACTGCAGGTAGTCTCAGTTCATGCTTTTTATAACACACGCCAAGTTTGGTCTCAATATGACAAACCGTTGCCGGGATATAGCCTCACGTGCATGTTTGCGTGCTTTTCGTCAAATTTGTTTACGTGTCATTCGACAACAGTTGGACGAATCAACTTGAATTCCATAACTTTTTGCCAGCATGGTCTGAAGATGATCTGAGCCAATTTTCGTGGCAATCGGACTAACCGTCTAGGACGAGTTCGAAAAAGTAGGTTTTTCGAATAATTGAAAATAGCGAAAAAACTAAACCTTGCGATTTTTGAATTTTGGTGTCCATTCGACTCGGCATGAGCCAAGGATTCAGAGGAAAAAAGAATTTCCATTTTCTGGCTTACGGTTCAAAAGTTATTAGCATACAAACATTGAAAGTTTGGACAAGTGGTGGCGCTAGAGAGTAGGAGATAGAGACTTCAAATTTGCTATAGTTAATGTTGGGACTGTCCTCTATCAGTGTGCCAAATTATACAACTTTCCCGCAATCGGTTCTATGGGCTGCCATAGACTTGCGGCGGAAGAAGAAGAAGAAGAAGAAGAATAATAAATATAGCTGCAAGCAGCAATTACGGGGCCAAGCACTCCAACGGCAAATGTAGGAGCTAAGCATGGCATGAAGCATCACACCAAATACATTAATGAGCAATGACAGCAATTTTAGGATTATTGTAATTGAAATGGCAAAATAAAAATCATAATACCACCTCTATTAGCATGATTACTTGGCTTATCAAGTTTGACCAATAGTCGGCACTGTTATAAAATCAATTTGGTGTACTCTGTGTGACTTTTCAATGACACACACAAAGTTTGGTGTTAATTTGCCAAAGCATTCCAGACATAAAGCCTCAAGTGTCATTTTCTCATTGTGCCTCAACTTTGTCACTGTGGTATGCAAAAACGGTTTTGTCTATCGACACAAAATCCATAACTTTGTGTCAGCACAGTCTGAAGATCATCTGATTCAATTTTGGTGAAAATTTGACTAACGGTCTAGGAGAAGTTCGAAAAAGTAGTTTTTCAACATAAATCAAAATGGCGGACCGGAAGTTCAGCTTACTATGGCATATTTGTTATATATGTTGTCGGCATAAGCCAGGGAATATTTTGAGACCAGTTTCGTTGCAATAGGCTAATGCATTAAGAAGTTATTAGCATTTTTAAAAGTGTAATTACTCATGGTTAATGAATGGTTTATTACTCTTGACCAATAGGTGGTGCTGTTACCAAATGTATGTGGCATAGTCAGTGTGAGGTGGCGATGACACATACAAAGTTTGGTGCAAATATGTCAAAGGGGTGCAGAGATATAGCCTCAAATGCATTTTTGCACCCTTCCAGCAAATTCGTTGATGCGCTAAATGAGAAACGTTTCGTATATCGACATGAAATCCATAACTTTTTGCCAGCATGGTCTGAAGATGATTCATGTCAAATTTGGTGAAAATGGTCTAGGAGGAGTTCGAAAAAGTAGATTTACAACATTTTGGCATAATTGATATCAATGTTTTTGGTGTGATTCAAAGAATATAGGGAGACCATTTTAATTTCAGTAGTCTAATTTATTCAAAGTTATTAGCATTTTTTAGAAATGTTACTATAACTCCTGACCACTAGGTGGCGCATCGACTAAACAATGCAGGTAGTCTCAGGTCATGGTTTTTATGACACACACACACACCGTTTGGTTTCAATATGCTAAACCTTTGTGGAGATATAGCCTCACATCCATTTTTACATGGTTTTCGTATAATTCTGTTGTGGATTATTCGAGAAGGGTGGTAAGATCAACTTGAATTTCATAAGTTATTGCCAACATGGCCTGAAGGCAGTCTGAGAAGATTTTGGATTTTCGGCCTACACCCCTACTGACAAAAGTCAGAAAATGCAAATTTCAAAACTTTATTATAATATAACAACATAAATACTGATAAGCATAGACAGCAATAAGTAGTAAATAAATTGTGATGATAAATAAATCTTGTAGGTATTTTATGAGTGAATCTGTTAAAGTAGCCTATTGAAGAGATCAGACATGAACTACTCCCACAACTATGCTTAAAGTTAAAATTTTCTAATATAACAAAGAGAAATATGAGCATTATGCAATGGTTAGACTAATCTATCTTTTTTTTTAATTTATTTGTATATGTAAGCCAGCTATGGAGCTAGTTAGTCTAATTAAAATACCCATATCTTTCATTTCAGCTTTGTGCATATGTACAGTGGAAAATGACATACTTAAACTTAATTATTTAATTTTATGAATTCTAGATTATAGTCTTTGTCATGGTCTTTTTAAAATAATATTTAGCCAGTTTTTGGTGAATTAAAAGCAAGCAGTATGTAACTGTTATTGAAACAACATTACAGAAGCTTAAATTTATTTTAAATAAAATAAAGTAAAATTAAATAAGCAGTTAAGTCAAGGAAACATTCCATGGTGTCAGCGTTGGCAGGTAAGATGTTTTAAAAAGTCTATTTCAAAATACTAAAAACATTACAAGCTAATTCATTAACTTGTTATTTTTATCTCTACCGTATTTTCCGGACTATAAGTCGCAGTTTTTTAATAGTTTGGCTGGTCCTGCGACTTATTTATCAAAATTAATTTAACATGAACCGAGAGAAGTGAACCAAGAGAAAACATTACCGTCTACAGCCGCGAGAGGGCGCTCTATGCTGCTCAGTGCTCTTGTAGTCTACCACTGAAAGCAAGGAGCGCCCTCTAGCAGATATGTTGTCAAATCTTATGATTTTTTGTTGATGTCAATTTTATTTTATTTTCTTATAATTTTAATTAGTCTGATGATGATTAGTAGCCTACTAACTTTATCAGAACTGTCAGAAATGATGTTGCTTAATATATGGGTGTAGAACTGCACGGTGGTCTTAAGAGTGCGGCACTTCTGACCCAAAAACAAACAAACAAACAAAAAAACAACAGAACACTTTAACAGCCAATTATATTTACAGCAGGGGAGACTGGACTGACTTCTTACACTTTAGTGTTAATCATTTAACTCAGGCAGTTACATTTATGTTAAGAATATAGTCCCTGGAGAATAGGTTTTATCAGCTGGCAATGTTCAATACACATTTGAGAGTGTCTCATTTTAAATTCTGTAGCCTGAATTTCACTCCACAAGGTTGGTCAGGAATTTTCATTTCTTTCATCATGTGGAACAAGGAGATATAAATATATTTGGTTTAACTTCTGTAGATACATATACATTAAGTGTGTTATCTCTGTTATTCTGTCATATTCTCTGATACACCTTACAAAAGTTGTTTAAGTTATTGGCTATGTTGTTTTGAGAAAGACAATATACTGTTATAGTGTTTAAATATTATTATACTTGTGAGACCAAAAATTTTCAGCTGTAGTGTATATAATTTTATGGCTTTAATGTTACAGACACCAAAGTAGTCAGAGACAGTGGATTTGATATGTAGTTTGTTTCTATATTTTTTGTAGATGATAAGACTGATCAAGTTTTGAATGAAAAGATCATTATAAATAGTTATGAAAAATTAAAGATTTTCCCATAGATTTGCATTGGCTGAGAAAAAAGTTCTATGGGACGACTGCAGTCCACTAGAGGGAGCCACAGCATAAGAAATGGTGCAACTTCCCTCATTTACTTTCGTTTTCATATAGATAAATGTAAACATAATTGCTTAATTTTCTTTTATGCTGCCAAGCAAGGCTAATATATTTGATCATGACCATGTCAGGTAATGAATATCTGATTTTTAGAGAGGCCAGTGTGAAACACGTTCTGTAAAGGTATTTTTGGTGCAGAACAACTGATCGTCCGTGACGGTAGAATGTGCATTTGTAGAGATTAGTCACATGTGTACCAGTAAATTTGAAGTCACAGACAAAAGTTGTAGATATTTTTTCCTGTTCCACAAACATAATATAATAGTTACAGCTTCTCGAATCCTTCACTGCAGGTGCACAAATTATATTTTATAAATAACAAATCAAACTCGTAAACATATTCACACACCGGCATCAAAAATGTGAATTCACGGACGAATTTTGCACATCTGAAAATCATTTATTGCAATTTCGCAATGATATTTGCAGACCGTAGAATATTTTGTTATATACATTTTTCTATTATGTCTTTTCTAGCACAAACAGAAGTGCATAACCACAACGACGTGAATCTGCTGCTACGAGATTCAAAGCTGTTTTTCACGTGCAAATTTCGCGGGCGCTCTTGAGTTTTGGCCAATCAGACGAGCTATACTATCCGATTTTTGTTACTTAATGTTTGTGAATCATATCATTGTGGATCGTATTTTGGAGCTGTTTGTGATTAACGTTACATCAACTGGTAAGTTATAACTTAGCCCACATGACAGTTAAATTAATCAGAGAATATTATAATTCTACACTGCCTGTTTATCACAGGATAAGTCAGACATATGTTGCATAACAACGAGCTAACGTTAAAATAGTAAAGAAAACCGAGTAAATAAAAACCCTTGTTATGTAGAACTTTTATATTTTATTTCCAGGTTGTGGTCATCTGTCATGTCATCTGTAAAGGAGGTGTATCGGAGTCTTTTCTTGTGATTACCATCGTAGCGGTGCTAACAACAGGTGAAGCTGCCATTAACTACTATATTAGCCAGAGTTAGCCACTGACTGCTAGTCTTAACTAACTCACAGAACGGGACTAGCAATATATAAATGTAGCAATATTGGTTAACAAATATGATAAATGTTGTTTATTTTATTATAAACTCTTATATTGTTCTATGGTAGTTTTATTCTGACCATTAACTATAAAATGCTGTCGTGACTGTTACAGGAGATTTCTCCCAGCAGAAACACAGGTGCTGATTATGAGGAGCTCATCATATGGGCAGCTGTCCATTTTATCAAAATACAGAATCAGGTAACCCCAAATATTTTGATTTTGCATCAAATTTACATTCATGCATGTGTCAGATGCATTAACCCAAAGCATTAAGGTACACATTTTATAGAGTTAAGTTATCCAAAAAGAAGCCTAGTTTTGAGTAGGGTTTTTTTTTTTTTTTTTTTTTAGTTTGTGATTTGGATCATGTTATCTGCAATACATTCCAGTCATAGCCTTTACCTGTGATTGCAATCATAATAGTGATTACATCAACATGTAAGTTAGCCAAAGTAAACTAGTTAAAAGATTGTTATTATTATTATTATTATTATTATTAATTGTTATGCATGGCTTGGGAATCAGTTCCATTATTTCAGCAATATAGCAGTTTGATCTACATAAATGCTTTGTAAGCAATATAGCTTTAATGATTTGTGATGGATTATAAACTAACTGCACTTTCCTTGTAGGTGCATTCAGATAGTATATAGTGTATTTAATAATCTCAAAGCACATACAGCACAAAGACAGTTGGGGCAAATTGTTTAATCTTGGTTGAATCTATCTATCTATCTATCTATCTATCTATATCTATATATATCTATATATATATATATGTATGTATGTATAATATGTTGTATAATCATATGAATATGTGTAAGAACAGTTTTAATGTATTATAATATTTATTTATTTGTGGTTATAGGTTTTAAGAGTGCGATGATTTAAAACACACAATGAAGTTGTTGCATCCACTTAAGTAACAATTAATTACATTTCTCAGTTATAATGTATTATAAGTTATTATTATATCTTGTCATGTTAGTTATGTTACTTTAAATAAATCAGACAAAATTCACTTGGTCCACTAAAAGACAAAATGACTATAAGTAAGTTTGTGAGTATGTAAATATTCTACCTACACTTACCTGAAGTTAAGCATAATAATAGTCTAATGGAGTTAGTTGCTATGTAGTTGTAAAGTTGCTTATAGTCAACACAATATAAGATAGGGCTCCTGAAATCTGGACCTCGAAATCCACTTTCCTGCAGAGTTTAGCTCTAACCCTAATCAAACACATTTGAGCATGCTAATCAATGCCAGTTAATGTCTTTGGAATCATTAAAAAAAATCACAGACAGATGACTTTGATCAGGGTTGGAGCTAAACTCTGCAGTGCATTGGACCTCCAGGACAAGATTTGAGGAAGGGGGCTATAAGAGGACCATCAAAATAAAATGTAACCTAATATATAATTAAATGTAGTATATTTAATATGATATTCATTGTGTGTTATAAACAAAACATACTCTTAAAGTTATGACCAGAAATATCTAAGTATTATAATGTATTTTAATTGTTTGTTATAATTACACATGAGATGATATAACATATGATAAGGGTTTTTATAATGCATTATGCATTCATTATAATGCCTTAAGAATACCATTATAATCTATTATAAATATTGGCTTTATAGAAAATGTTATTGAATGTTTTTAATGTCTTGTGTTTGCAGGTTCATTCCGAAAATCAACCCTTGTGCCTCCAAATGCCATTCAAAGTTACAGATCATGGTGTTTCTTATGAGAGAGCTTACCAGCTTTGCCACAATTACTCAAATTTAAAAAAAACAATATATATATATATATATATATATATATATAATTTTTTTTTTTTTTTTTACTGTATTGTATTTCTGTAAAGCCTGTTCTGGGATAGTGATGATTCCCTTTTTCAGCTAGTGCATGCTAGAGGTCAATACTTGTCATTTGTATTTTTAAAAAGAAAATTTTCAAAAAAAAAATTGGGGGTGGGGGGTTAAATAAAATATGGTTTACAGTGCTGTGTTGCAATTGGATTGTTTTATACAGGTAAAAATGCAAATAAACTGAACAGTACTAACACTGACAATACAGTAATAATACTTTAAATGAAAATACAGTAATAATACATTTATGTACTGTAACATTTTCAGCAATCTGATTAGAGTGTAGCTTATCAGTTGGCACCTGAATGAATGGGAAGAAAAATAAAATAATAAAAAAGTTTGTGAGTATTTATTTTTATTACATCCCTGACTATCATGCTGTACATTTGTTAATAATTCAGATATATTCAATCATCTTGTTTATGACACTAATAACAATCTGTAAATATATATATGTAGGCTATAGGCTATATATATATATTATAGATTCTCTTTGTGAGGTGAAGCAGGGATGGATAAAACTGGTCCTGGAGGGCCACAATCCTACAGTTTAGCTTTAACGCTAATCAAGCAGTCCTCTACAAGCATTGTCATTAGGATTACTAAAATATACTAAAATGTGTTTTGCACAAAGACTGTAAGGTTTTGCACCACTGCAGTAATAGTAGCGAAACATGAGAGTGTACGAGTTTATTGATTTGTTATTCAAAAAAATTATTTGTGCACCTGTAGTGAAGGATTCTATAAGGTGTAATGATTGTGTTGTGTTTGTGGAAAAGGAAAAAAAATCTACACGTTTGTAAGTTTTGTCTGTGTCACAGACGCTCAGTTGTTTTGCACCAAAAATCCTTTCATATAATTAACATGTTTCATGTAGGTCATCAAATTTGTTTTTAGTGTTTTGTTTTTTATACGTTTAACAGTAGTCAGCAGCGGACCTAGTTGAAAACCCGCGAGTGGGGTATCTGATATGTTGGCCAACTTTATAATTCATTTTATGAAGACGATTTAATTAATTTCACTAATAAATTTTACATTTTGCCTTAGAATTTATTAAAAATAATCTACTGCTATGTATGAGTCTTCAACTTAAATTACGGAAGTCTTAAAAATGAAATTGCATGTATTAGTCAGAAAAAAATGTAATTACTAAATATATAAGCACATCTTACCAGGTCATACTACATTTATTTTGATGTATTTATTTTTACAAAAAACTGTACAATATTGAAGTAGCTATTTCTTAAATAATTTACTACAGTTAAATAAGCAGACAAAAAAAACATAGCTACTGGTTATTTGCTATGACACTTGTGTACTGTTATTGTTCTCATTTGTAAGTCGCTTTGAATAAAGCGTCTGCTAAATGATTCAGTGTAAATGTAATGGGATAAGTTAAAAAAAGAAAATTTTACTGAACATAAATCTTATAGACGCAGAAGTGAAAGTAGAAAAAAAGCTCTGTTTCGATAGCAAAAACGTCTTTGACCATATGAGAACAATCCAGCTGAACTAGCGGAGTAGTCTACTCATGGCATAATCCATTTGTTCTCTGTAGCCTATGTGGCTGACGCTAAGACAGGAGAGCCGAACCACTTTGTTGTAACTGTTTATTTTTAATGTGCTCCCAAACGTGAAGTGGGCATAGTTAAAACCCGCAAAGCTTGTTCGCCTATTTTCATTTTTTTTCAAACCATTTGTAACCATTTATACAAACCTATATCCTGAAGATACCTTAGTAGGCCTATACAAGATGTCTCTAGCCTCAGTAGTCCAACATCTTCAACAAAACTAAAGCAAAGGTTTAATGCCTACTTATTTATTTGAGTCAGTTCAAGTTAAATTATAAGCTTTAATATATTTTTTAAGTCGACTTGAACTTAGAGATAAAATTGCTTATAGTGTATTTTTTGATATATTAAATGTTATAGATGGAATATATGCAGAAAACTTGGAAATGAAAGCATAAAAAATTATCCTATTAATTTATATAAAAATGCATTGAACAAAATTGTCTTAAGAATACTAACGATGGAATGCGTTCTGAAAAAAAGCAAAAAGCAAAGTAGGAGGGTGTGATAGCCTTCTTTTGCTGTTTTGTGGTGTTCTTAAAGAAGTAAGCAGTGGCGTGTGACGAATTAGTTACGATTCTTACAAATATTCGATGCAGCCATGTAATATTTGGTTGACTATTACATAATTGTATAAGTCATTCCTATTTTCTTACCAGCTTGACGGGAAAATCGAAAGAAAGGTGAATGGGGTCATTTAGGACTTCTGTATTTTGGAAGAGAATAAATATATTGTTAAGATGAGAAGGAAATGTGGCATTTGAACGATTCATTTGATTGGACTGAAAATACAGTTTTAAGATGAGACGCTCGGAAAGACTTTAGGTTATGCATGAAGGCTGAATTCTGTTAATTTTTCGTGAGTTTATCAGGAACCGCGTGAGTAATTGCAGTATCAGCTGTATTTTCTCAATTTATTTATTACTTGATTTATTTCTGCATGATAGTACAGTAGAAGGCTTGAAGGCGAACGGGTTCATTTGTAGTGAAGCGTTATCAACAGCTTGGAATGATGGAAACGGTTAAGCTGGCCCCTCCCACTGAAAGCGATAGGACGGCACTCCTCAGTCCCCGATTAATTTGCATATCAGGGCTATAAATAGTCCAAGTTCTGCCGGCGCCCTCGTCTGAGAAAGCCAATTCGGAGTCCCAGGAAGAGGTCGAGTCTGCGTCACTCGTGTCCGGAAAAGGAAGGATGTCCAGTCCTGCTAAAGTGCGAAAAGAGGGTGAAGACGCAGTGGAGGGATTCGTCTTTGACGTATCGCCCAGAAAGCTGTCTAAAAGCAGTTCTGCGTTCTTCACCGCCGTCCTTCAGAGCGCCAGGCAGGAGTACCACAGAGTGGTCGTTTTCGCCATGGAAAAGCAAGCCCTCTTCGTTCAAGCGGAAAAGAACGGCAACCCGGTGCGGCTGCGGAACGTCAGGCGAAGCTTGAGTAAGATATGACTGTTTATCCAGACCAGACTCACTCACTTGCATTCTGGCTCAATGATGAGTCGGCCGTGGGAGCTCGGTTTTAATTAAACGTGTTTGCTTGTTCTCCAGGCTTCTCTGATCCAGACGGCTTTGACGTACTGTGCTCTCGTGGGACCAGCGTCGAGGTGACCAGGCTGCCTTTTCTGCGGTGCGCGCCACCAAGCTGCAAAAAGATGACTGTAGCGGAGGTGAAGGCCCTAGGTCCGAGGCAGAAGGTGCGAGTCCCAGAGCTGACGTCTCAGAGCCATATTATCTCGCTCTCTTCTTGGTCAAAACGGAAAGCCAACTAATGTCGTGTTTGTGCTTTCTTTAGGTGAAGGAGGTCCGTGCAAAGGTTGCCTTGCAGGGCTCTGTGAGCAGAGTGGTCACGGTCAGCAACTCGGACTGTGAGCTGAAAGAGGTGCAGATCTGCGACGGAACGGGGGAGATAAAGCTGACGTTGTGGGACACCTTCGTCAACGCTGCCGAGGCCGGCGTCTCTTACGCCTTCAAGAACCTGTCTACGAGAGAGCGAGACGGGTGCCTTTGCCTCTGTACTGGTCCGTCCAGCAGTATCGAGCAGATCGCGGACTTGGAGGTGGCGGAGGGAGCAGCCAGCGGGGAAGATGAAAAATCAACGGCGCTTTTCAGCGCCACAATAAAGGGCATAGAAGTCACGATACAACGTCGGTGTTCCGCCTGCCACTTCAAGCAGAGGGAGTTCGTGGAGAAGTCGAAGACGCACAGGTGCGAGGGTTGCAGGATGAAGCAACATGCGCTGTCTTTCTCTGCCAGCTTTGGTGGTAAAGCCACGGTCTCCACTGCGAGCGGCGATGAAACGGTGCAGCTATCCAGCTCGGCGCTCTCCACCTATCTGCGCGACGCCGGCCTCAGCAGCATGTCCAACGACGCAGAGGCGATCGAGGATCATTTCTTGCAGTCTCCGCCAGTTGACCTCAAAGTTAACGTGGACGGTTTCCTACTGTCCATCCAGCCAGCAGAGGCCGGGCGGGCTGTCGGCGCGGAAGATCAGTGGGACACCGATGCAGACGAAGGCCAGGCACAGCCAGCGGAGCAAGGTGGTTCAGTTGCTTGAAGACCGTTCAGATTTCTGTTCCGTTAAAATAGATATATGGTTTGTCAAATGCTTTTATGTTCAGAAAACTGGTTATTTGTTCTTATTTAATTTCCACGTTCTCTAATTGCCTGTAATTAAGTGTTCAATAAATGTTTCCTTTTTCATCGAGTTCTTCTTGTATTGTCTACTTATATTCAGTGTGAAAAAAATGTATTTCAAAAAAAAAGAAAAAAAGGAGAGTAATATATTAGCCTACTAAATATGATGTAGAATGACAATAAAAAGGAAAAACCACGATCAATGTCATTTGCTATCATATTGATTACATAAAGGGAATTTAAGCAGTCTTTTACTAGGAAATGCAAGTCCATTTTTAAAGTCAGTTATAGCCTATAATTTAACTTAAAGTGAGTCGAATCAGTAGGCCTATGCTTAAGTAATATTAAAGCATCTTCTGGACGACTATTTCAACCCAAAACAAATAATTTCTTTACGCAGGCTATTCCGTTTCTCCAAAACAACTTTGCAACTGCAAAAACACAAAGCGTGGAAAAAAATTAATAAAACCGGTGTCATTTCGGTACTATCACTGAGAGTGTCCTATGTAAAAACATGTATTGCATATGTATATGAATTGTTATATAGGTACACAGAGTAAAGTTGATGTGAATGCAGAACACATTGTATTCTGTTTCTGTAACAAAAATTAATTTAACAAATCACTGTATTTTTAATTAACCTGTACTTACAGATCGATTATAGCCACTGAACCAGCAGACTAAACTTTACCTCTGGACATGCAAGTTATTACAAAATTGTCTTGGACCGACTGTCTTTCAGTTGAAATAATTTTAAAAAATAGTTTTTTTTTTTTTTTAAACGTATTATTTTAAGCTATGTGCTTATGAAAATGCAAGTGAAAAAAGAAACGAATTAGCAACGGTATGGGATTATTTTCCCGCCAAATGTATTGCAGTCACAGATCGAAAAATAATAAGCATAAATAAAATATTTAAAAAGACCTGTAAAATAATAACACACAAAAACGAAAAACAAATGCAATTTTTTTAAATAACAAAAAGCACAGTCATGGATTGAAAAATAATAAGTGTAAATCAAAAATGTAAACGCATTTAAAATTATATTGCACAAAACTGAAACATGAATTCAACATTTTCCAAATCTCAAACAAAATCAGGTTTGCTGCTCATATGTTATTTTTTTGTGTGCTTGTGTTTTTTTCCCCTTTGCTTTTGTTTCCACGTTCTGCGCTTGCATTTCTAAAAGTTGCAGTTTGAGTTTCATGTAAATCAGGGGAGGCTTCAGCGTCACCATTGGCCACAAGTTGTAGATTGACAGCTGCGCCTCTAGCCAATCAGTTCAAGGGGGAGTTGACGTCACTCCAATGCGACTAGTGGCTGCTGTGGCAGGTGTGTGTGTGTGAAGTAGTTACCGATCTCTCCTTTATCAGCCACACCAGAGCAAACAGGAGGACAGCATAAAGTACAATTGAGTTCAAAATTAAAATATAAGCCTATAGTTTATACTTTATTTATTTAAAAGGTAGGCTATATTTGTGTAGAAAGTTGGGGATCAAAGTGTTATTACGATTCCAGGTCCCACCAACATTTTTTCCCGTCCTGTCCCAATCCTGTGATAGTGATTTTGTTTACAATCAATGTCAGTCTCTAGTGTGAAGATGGATAACCAGCGTCAGCAGGCAAATCCCGGACGATCTCAGGTAATTGGTCTTAAATATTTTGTTAGTGGGTGACAGAAACATTCCCTTCGTGTGATATATAATGCGCATCTGGTCTGTAAAGCCGGTTGTGTAATCAGCGGTAAATCTCCATCACCTGCGCGCTTTCACAAGGAGCAGCATTAGCGTTTGACTTGAAGCAGCTGCACAGAATGATCACTGCAGGGTTGCCAACTCTCACGAATCTGACTTCAATCTCACGCTGAAGTCCAAGCATGAGTGTCACGCCAGATGCATGAGAGTTGGCAACCCTGAACACTGTATGACATCAAAGTACCGCGCGAGCGATCCAAATGCATTGGATCCGTGTGCTCTCTTATCGCTCGTGCGGTAGCTACTTTATGTCATAGTGATCATTCTGTGCAGCTGCTTCAAGTCGAACGCTAATGCTGCTCCTTCTGAAAGCGCGCAGGTTATGGAGATTTACCGCTGATTACACAACCGGCTTTACTGACAAGATAAATTAAATATTGCGTGTGATTTATCATGCAGCCCAACTGCCTAAAATATAAAGTATTGGTAAATAAACCAAACTAACAAGACACGTGTTAACAGGATATCGGCCTACTACATCATAATACACAAAGGGAATGTTTCTGTCACCCACTAACAAAATATTTATGGCTAATCACCTGAGATCATCCGGGATTTGTCTGCTGACGCTGGTTATCCATCTTCACACATCTGCCACAGCGGCCACGAGTTGCATTGAAGTGACGTCAACTCCCTGGCTAGACTGATTGAGAACTGATTGGCTAGAGGCGCAGCTGTCAATCTAGAACTTGCGGCCAATGGTGACGCTGAAGCCTCCCCTGATTTACATGAAACTCAAACTGCAACTTTTAGAAACGCAAGCGCAGAACGTGGAAACAAGAGCAAAGGGGAAAAACCACAAGCACACAAAAAAATAACATATGAGCAGGAAACGTGATTTTGTTTGCAATTTGGAAAATTTTGAATTCATGTTTCAGTTTTGTGTAATCCATGACTGCCCTGTTTGTTATTTAAAAAATTGCATTTGTTTTTTCGGATTTGTGCATCTTTATTTTACACGTGTTTTTAAATATTTTATTTATGCTTATTATTTTTCGATCTGTGACTGCAATACATTTGGCGGGATTCTAATCCCATACAACGGGTTTTTAGAAATATTTTATGCAGATATTATAATGTTCAGTCGGCTATTACATAATAATCTAGGCCTATTTGTGCTTACAAGCTTTAAGAGAATAAGTATTGTTAAAATAAGAAGGAAATGTGGCAATTTAACGATTCATTTGATTGGACTGAAAATACAGTTTTAAGATGAGACGCTCGGAAAGACTTTAGGTTATGCATGAAGGCTGAATTCTGTTAATTTTTCGTGAGTTTATCAGGAACCGCGTGAGTAATTGCAGTATCAGCTGTATTTTCTCAATTTATTTATTACTTGATTTATTTCTGCATGATAGTACAGTAGAAGGCTTGAAGGCGAACGGGTTCATTTGTAGTGAAGCGTTATCAACAGCTTGGAATGATGGAAACGGTTAAGCTGGCCCCTCCCACTGAAAGCGATAGGACGGCACTCCTCAGTCCCCGATTAATTTGCATATCAGGGCTATAAATAGTCCAAGTTCTGCCGGCGCCCTCGTCTGAGAAAGCCAATTCGGAGTCCCAGGAAGAGGTCGAGTCTGCGTCACTCGTGTCCGGAAAAGGAAGGATGTCCAGTCCTGCTAAAGTGCGAAAAGAGGGTGAAGACGCAGTGGAGGGATTCGTCTTTGACGTATCGCCCAGAAAGCTGTCTAAAAGCAGTTCTGCGTTCTTCACCGCCGTCCTTCAGAGCGCCAGGCAGGAGTACCACAGAGTGGTCGTTTTCGCCATGGAAAAACAAGCCCTCTTCGTTCAAGCGGAAAAGAACGGCAACCCGGTGCGGCTGCGGAACGTCAGGCGAAGCTTGAGTAAGATATGACTGTTTATCCAGACCAGACTCACTCACTTGCATTCTGGCTCAATGATGAGTCGGCCGTGGGAGCTCGGTTTTAATTAAACGTGTTTGCTTGTTCTCCAGGCTTCTCTGATCCAGACGGCTTTGACGTACTGTGCTCTCGTGGGACCAGCGTCGAGGTGACCAGGCTGCCTTTTCTGCGGTGCGCGCCACCAAGCTGCAAAAAGATGACTGTAGCGGAGGTGAAGGCCCTAGGTCCGAGGCAGAAGGTGCGAGTCCCAGAGCTGACGTCTCAGAGCCATATTATCTCGCTCTCTTCTTGGTCAAAACGGAAAGCCAACTAATGTCGTGTTTGTGCTTTCTTTAGGTGAAGGAGGTCCGTGCAAAGGTTGCCTTGCAGGGCTCTGTGAGCAGAGTGGTCACGGTCAGCAACTCGGACTGTGAGCTGAAAGAGGTGCAGATCTGCGACGGAACGGGGGAGATAAAGCTGACGTTGTGGGACACCTTCGTCAACGCTGCCGAGGCCGGCGTCTCTTACGCCTTCAAGAACCTGTCTACGAGAGAGCGAGACGGGTGCCTTTGCCTCTGTACTGGTCCGTCCAGCAGTATCGAGCAGATCGCGGACTTGGAGGTGGCGGAGGGAGCAGCCAGCGAGGAAGATGAAAAATCAACGGCGCTTTTCAGCGCCACAATAAAGGGCATATAAGTCACGATACAACGTCGGTGTTCCGCCTGCCACTTCAAGCAGAGGGAGTTCGTGGAGAAGTCGAAGACGCACAGGTGCGAGGGCTGCAGGATGAAGCAACATTCGCTGTCTTTCTCCGCCAGCTTTGGCGGTAAAGCCACGGTCTCCACTGCGAGCGGCGATGAAACGGTGCAGCTATCCAGCTCGGCGCTCTCCACCTATCTGCGCGACGCCGGCCTCAGCAGCATGTCCAACGACGCAGAGGCGATCGAGGATCATTTTTTGCAGTCTCCGCCAGTTGACCTCAAAGTTAACGTGGACGGTTTCCTCCTGTCCATCCAGCCAGCAGAGGCCGGGCGGGCTGTCGGCGCGGAAGATCAGTGGGACACCGATGCAGACGAAGGCCAGGCACAGCCAGCGGAGCAAGGTGGTTCAGTTGCTTGAAGACCGTTCAGATTTCTGTTCCGTTAAATTAAATATATGGTTTGTCAAATGCTTTTATGTTCAGAAAACTGGTTGTTTGTTCTTATTTAATTTCCACGTTCTCTAATTGCCTGTAATTACTAGTGTTCAATAAATGTTTCCTTTTTCATCGAGTTCTTCTTGTATTGTCTACTTATATTCAGTGTGAAAAAAATTTATTGCGAAAAAAAAAGAAAGTAATATATTAGCCTACTAAATGTGATGTAATGACAATAAAAAGGAAAAACCATGATCAATGTCATTTGCTTTCATATTGATAACATAAAGGTTATTTAAGCAGTCTTTTATAGCTAATAGGAAATGCAAGTCCATTTTTAAAGTCAGTTATAGCCTTTAACTTAAAGTGAGTCGAATCAGTAGGCCTATGCTTAAGTAATATTAAAGCATCTTCTGGACGACTAAGTATTTCAAACCAAAATAGATAATTTCTTTACGCAGGCTATTCCGTTTCTCCAAAACAACTTTGCAACTGCAAAAACACGAAGTGTGAAAAAAAATAATAAAACCGGTCTCATTTCGGTACTATCACTGACAGTGTCCTATGTAAAAACATGTATTGCATATGTAGTATATGAATTGTTATATAGGTACACGCAGTAAAGTTGATGTGAATGCAGAACACATTGTATTCTTTAACAAAAATTTATTTAACAAATCACTGTATTTTTAATTAACCTGAACTTACAGATCGATTAAAGCCACTGAACCAGCAGACTAAACTTTACCTCTGGACATGCAAGTTATTACAAAATTGTCTTAGACCGATGGTCTTTCACTTAAAATAGTTTTAAAAAAATAGTATATATATATATATATTTTTTTTTACGTATTATTTTAAGCTATGTCCTTATGAAAATGCAAGCGAAAAAAGTAACGAATTAGTAACGGGTTTTAGAAATATTTTATGCAGATATTATAATGTTCAGTCGGCTATTACATAATAATCTAGGCCTATTTGTGCTTTCAAGCTTTAAGAGAATAAGTATTGTTAAAATAAAAAGGAAATGTGGCAATTTAACGATTTGATTGGACTGAAAATACAGTTTTAAGATGAGACGCTCTGACAGACCTTAGGTTATGCATAAAGACTGAATTCTGTTCATTTTTCGTGAGTTTATAAGGAACCGCGTGAGTAATTGCAGTATTAGCTGTATTTTCTCAATTTATTTATTACTTGATTTATTTCTGCATGATAGTACAGTCGAAGGCTTGAAGGCGAACGGGTTCATTTGTAGTGAAGCGTTATCAACAGCTTGGAATGATGGAAACGGTTAAGCTGGCCCCTCCCACTGAAGGCGATAGGACGGCACTCCTCAGTCCCCGATTAATTTGCATATCAGGGCTATAAATAGTCCAAGTTCTGCCGTGCTCTTTGCTGTCTGAGTGTCTGTCACAGTGAGCCAATAAAGAAAACGGTCTACCGTTCTGCGTTCTTCACCGCCGTCCTTCAGAGCGCCAGGCAGGAGTACCACAGAGTGGTCGTTTTCGCCATGGAAAAGCAAGCCCTCTTCCTTCAAGCGGAAAAGAACGGCAACCCGGTGCGGCTGCGGAACGTCAGGCGAAGCTTGAGTAAGATATGACTGTTTATCCAGACCAGACTCACTCACTTGTATTCTGGCTCACTGATGAGTCGGCCGTGGGAGCTCGGTTTTAATTAAACGTGTTTGCTTGTTCTCCAGGCTTCTCTGATCCAGACGGCTTTGACGTACTGTGCTCTCGTGGGACCAGCGTCGAGGTGACCAGGCTGCCTTTTCTGCGGTGCGCGCCCCCAAGCTGCAAAAGGATGACTGTAGCGGAGGTGAAGGCCCTAGGTCCGAGTACTGGTCCGTCCAGCAGTATCGAGCATATCGCGGACTTGGAGGTGGCGGAGGGAGCAGCCAGCGGGGAAGATGAAAAATCAACGGCGCTTTTCAGCGCCACAATAAAGGGCATAGAAGTCACGATACAACGTCGGTGTTCCGCCTGCCACTTCAAGCAGAGGGAGTTCGTGGAGAAGTCGAAGACGCACAGGTGCGAGGGTTGCAGGATGAAGCAACATGCGCTGTCTTTCTCTGCCAGCTTTGGTGGTAAAGCCACGGTCTCCACTGCGAGCGGCGATGAAACGGTGCAGCTATCCAGCTCGGCGCTCTCCACCTATCTGCGCGACGCCGGCCTCAGCAGCATGTCCAACGACGCAGAGGCGATCGAGGATCATTTTTTGCAGGCTCCGCCAGTTGACCTCAAAGTTAACGTGGACGGTTTCCTCCTGTCCATCCAGCCAGCAGAGGCCGGGCGGGCTGTCGGCGCGGAAGATCAGTGGGACACCGATGCAGACGAAGGCCAGGCACAGCCAGCGGAGCAAGGTGGTTCAGTTGCTTGAAGACCGTTCAGATTTCTGTTCCGTTAAATTAAATATATGGTTTGTCAAATGCTTTTATGTTCAGAAAACTGGTTGTTTGTTCTTATTTCATTTCCACGTTCTCTAATTGTCTGTAATTAAGTGTTCAATAAATATTTCCTTTTTCATCGAATCCTTTTTGTACTGTCTACTTATTTGATTGAAATCAAGGATTTCACATTGATTATTTAAGAAATATATTCTACTAAATATGGTATGTAATGTCAAGGTGATGATAAAAATAGAAAATCAATACGTGCTTACATATTGACTTGTATGAAAGTAATTTTATGTATAATTAATAAATTCAAGTCCATTTAAGTCAGTTTAAGTCTATTAACTTAAAGTGAGTCGAATAGGCAGTATATATGATTAAGTAATATTAAGGTATTGTTTAGACGTAGGTTTTTGTGCTGAAATTATTAAAAATCCTTTTAATGAAATGAAAATAGCTTATCATGTTGTAAGCTCAGGCGGTTTCAACTAGGTCCGCTGCAAGGCCGAGGAGTCAGTGCTAGTAGCAATTAAATTTCAGGTCCGTTTTCTCTTCAATTTTCACATTTCTGTAGTTTGCGTTGCAATGTTGTTTCGTAGAAATGTAATATATAAAGAAATCATTTTTATTGAGTAGAAATAGGTATAGGTTATACGCTGGGAAAGAGCTTAGGCTGATTTTGTCTTTTTGGTGGGGGGGGGGGGGGGGTTATTGCATAAGTTAGGTTTTACTTTTTTTTCTGTTTATTTTTTTCTTCCTTTTTTTGTAGTAGCTAATGCAAGCAGCTTAATTTACAGCTTGGCATTGTCGAAATGTTGTGCTTGCTGTCTGGTCCGCCTGAAACGATGCACAGCCAGAAGAGCAGCTAACGGAGCAAGGCGATGCAGAGAGAGCAGTCGACTAGTCCCGCGATGGTTTAGTGGTTTGAATAATTTTCCTCTCACTTCAGATTAATTAAGAAGACAATTGTGTGCCAAAGGTATTTTTGTTGCAGTAGCTATAGTAGCTGATTTTTTTCTGTCTTTACTTCAGTTTTCAGGATTGTGGTCAATAATTTTTTCATGGGCCATTTCTATTGTTTGCTTATTTTACTGAAAAAAAAAAAAAAACTTTGAGCAATTGGCAACGGGATGATGTGCCTACTTTATAACACGTCTAAATTCAGCAGTTTCGTGTTCTCTAAGATTTGAGTCGATTTTATAAATCCTTTAATATCATTTAATATGGAATGATTAGTACCAAGAATTAGATTATGCATAAGTAATCTTAATGCAAAAACAGTAGTAAAGTTCAAAAGTGCATATGTTGTACACATCTTTTGTCTGTCATTTAGTTTGTGTTATAATGTAATTTTACAGATTTATAATAATCTGTAAAATGTTTACATTGAAAACACTTTCGATTATTGTCTGCGTGTGCAAATCGAGTTCTGCTTTTTTTACCTTATTCATAAGGTAAATCAGTAGTATAACTTGTCTTAAATTTGAAGTTGCAAATTATTACAAAGGTGTAAAATTACATGAAAATAAACAAAATGTCAGACAATTTTTTTGTAGCCCATACAACATAGGCATATATAGGCTACTTTTGAACTTTACTTTGTTTTTACCTTAAAAAACTTATACATAAGCTAATTCTGGTCCGTGTACCTTCGTATAATTTGTTTTTTAATTTAATATAGAATTCTGAAAAATGAAAAAAAAAAAATGCACATTTTTCTTTTTTCATTTGTCCAAACAAAACAAAAAATCAAGACTTCGGCTTCGTTTTTTCGTTTTTACGTTCAGGGACAGAAAACGAATAAACAACTTGAATATTCGATCCCTACGTGTGGGCGGTAATGAAACGCCCCCCTCCACTGATTGGTCAACCAAACATTACAACATAATAATAGTCCTAAAACATAATAAGAATCCTACTTAAAGTCTTTATTTCTACTACATTTTATCTCTTTCTCTTCATCATTTTGGTTCTTTGGCACACAGCTGTTTTATTATAGTACCCACCTATCAAAATCTGTCTGGCAAAGCTGCGCGACGCACTGCAGCACGGGGAGAATATAGCGTATTGTAACGAAGCGCAGATTTATGTGAAAATGTAAAGTTAGTCATAACTTTTGTTTTAGACAATATGCTGCACTTTAAACTCTGGGGGAACTTAAATAAAACGACAGATATTAATAGAAATTAGCACATATATTATTTTTCTATTTTTAGTTTTATTCATAGAGCACTTTATGCAAATTTTGGAAATCATAGGTTGTTTTCCCACTAGCATGGGACTAATGATTCGTCGGAGTGCTTGTTCCAGTGATTGAATTTAGTGAAATGTTAATTCGACGTCATGATTTGAATGTAAACTCATTTGAGTTATAAGAACATATCAAAACCCTGAAATAACACTTCAAACAATAAACCATAGATCAGTGTCAGAAATTAACTTTCCCATAAGGGGCACCTGATTTTCAGTTATTGTTTTTTACATTTTACCTTTTGTATGTCATATTTAATGTTAAATTTTACATTAAAAAAACATTAGAATAATATGACAATAGGCTGTTACCAATTAAATCAGTATTCAGAGATATAGACCCTGTGTCTGAAGATACTTTTATAGATGTATTTACAGTTTAATGCAAATTAAAGCAATTACAAATGTATAATGATTTGAGATTAATGTTTTATACAGCATTTTTAATACAGAAATATGAAAAAAAAAATTAATGAAATGAAAATGATACTTGAATTATGAAGGTAGCGGTATTTCATTGTGTTAATAAAGAAGCCTTTTATTCAATCTATTCAAAGACTGTGATTCTTTAAGGAACGTTACACCATTCTTTGCTCTTAGTGGTTCTGTGATGTGGGCAGCGAAAATAAAAAAAATTCTATGCTATCAGTTAGAGGCCAGTACCCAATATGAATTAAATAAATCAGCTTATTGTCTAAAACTACCTATGTTCACATGAATGAATACAGGGCCGGCGCAAGCTCAAATGCCGCTCTAGGCAGAGCACGATCGTGCCGCCCCCACCTCACATTCACAATTAGGGATCCTTTAGATGCATGTAAAAACTTTTTTTTTATCTATGAAATTACACTAAAATAAAAAAGTGCAAGCATGTTTTCAGAGTTTTTTTTTTTTTTTTTTTCATTCTGCAAAAAGGTGAAAAGGTACACCATGCAACAGCTGCGTATAATTTCTGTTTTATACTGGACGTTAACAATTATATTATATTATATTATATTATTATGGTATAGTGTATAATTATACTTTACATAATAATAATAATATTAATAATAATAATAATAAATATAGAAAGAGAGAAACGTGATTTTCAGCTGTTTTTCTTGCATGTCTTCAAGTTATTGACAGAACCCCCCCACTCACCCCCCAAGCATATTTCCCACATTACTTATTTTATTAATTTTTTGTTCATTCATTTAATTTAGATGTATTTTTATTTTTTTCTGCACTTTTTAATTATTTAATAATAATAATAAAAAAAACATTGTAAGAAGAAAGATTTACACCTGGAGGGTAATCAGCAGATTAGAAATTAAACTTTATTCAAGTGCAATGTGATTATAAGGATTTGATTGTACTTTATTGTACATTTTTTACTCGTTTTTGCGGTTGTTTTAAATGAATTCATAAATGAAAAAATTCAAAAGGCAGAAAAAATTAAAATACACATAATGTAGGAAATATACTTCAAAATTATACATTAATAATCTATAAATGACTTGCTGACTTGCACGAAAACCAGCAACCTGGACCCCAAAATAATGTCTCTCTCTCTCTCTCTCTCTCTAGGCAATATAATAATAATAATAATAATTATTATTATTATTTTTATTATTATTAAGTTAAAGTATAATCTTATTCATATAATGCAATATAATAGAATAAAAATATTATATTGTATCCGCGTTGTCTGGAACACAGCATAAGGTAAACATTTGGGATAACAACCAATGGTTTCTGAAATTTGCATAAAGTGCTTTATGAATAAAACTCAAAATAGAAAAGTAATAAATAATAGATGTGCTAATTTCTATTCATATCTGTCACTTTATTTAAGTTCCCTCATAGTTCAAAATGCAGCATATTGTCTAAAACAAAAGTTATAACTAACGTTAGATGTTCACATAAACTGAAAGCGGTCTGCACTTCGCTCCCCCGCGCTTGCAGTGCGTCGCACAGCTTTGCCAGACAGATGTTGATAGACGTGGATATACTATAATAAAGCAGCCGTGTGCCAAAGGACCAAAAGGCTTTGAAGAAAAAGAAACCTTAGGACTCTTATTATGTTTTTAGGACTATCATTATGTTGTAATGTTTGGTTGACCAATCAGTGGAGGGGGACGTTTCATTACCGCCCACATGTAGGGATCGAATATTCAAGTTGTTTATTCATTTTCTGTCCCTGAACGTAAAAACGAAAAAACGAAACCGAAGTCTTCATTTTTCGTTTTGTTTGGACAAATGAAAAAAATAAAAATGTGCAGTTTTTTAATTTTTCAGATTTCAATATTAAATAAAAAAAACGAATTATACGAAGGTACACGGACCAATTGTCTATATAAATCATTCCATTTTAAATTATGTATTAAACAAACTTAAAAAATCAAATTAAATCTTAGAGAACACGAAACTGCTCAAATTTGAAGTATTGTACTAATATAAAAGTAGCTTATAGCCTGCATCATCCCTTTGCTTGTGATCAAGGTTTTATTTTTATTTTTTATATATATATTTTTTTTATACACACTAGGCGTATACCATTTCTTTAATCGTTTATTTTAGTTACATTTTACAGAAATGAAGAAAACTGAAGTTAAAGAAGAAAAAAAATATAAAATATACATATTGATGTGGCAATATGTTGTGGTAAGTATAATTATGAATTCATTGTTAAGTGTGTTAATATGATAAACGTTGCTATAGGCTATAGTCATGTGCAAGCAGGATTAATATGTATTGATTACTATAACCACTAGGGGAGCTGTAACGTGCTTGCAGACAACACGTGTCTCATTAGCAGGAAGCCATTTTGCTCCTATCTCGAAACGGTAAGAAACGTGTCTTCTTGTTTGGTCTACATAATCTTATTAATCTGTTTTTATTACTTATCATTCATAATATTGCTGATATAGTTTTAAGTATTTTGTATGTCAGACGATATGTTTGTATGGTTATTTTTGGCAAATGAGTGTGTAAAGGTGTTTATTAGTGAGTAAGGCCTGCGTTTACTCGTCCTGCCTTCGTTGTAAACCTTAACAAAAATTATGGAAATACTCATAATAGTAGGCCCATATGACGATTGATGTATATTTTAAATGTTGTTAGATTAAATTAAAGGGTTTGGCGAGAAACACATGTAATTTAGGCTATTATTTATTATCTTTATTGGTTTCTTGAACAGAGCATTCCTTAAAAGTCTCATTGGGTGAATTATTATTATTATTATTATTATTTTTTTTTTTTAAATGTTTTCTGAGGTGCACTTATATTGTTAGTATGATTTTTATATTTAAAATTTAGAAATAAAATGGATTTTTATATCCTGATATTAGCCCTCTGGCTTGAATGCTCCGTTTGAAGGGGCGTGTCTGCTGTGAGACTCAGAGTACACGACAACTGTTGTGATTGGCTGACATCTTTGCATTCGAAATGCGTATTACATGTGGAACCCCTCTCATTTTTTTTGACTATTACAGCTGTCAAGGTTAACGAATTGTGGAAGCATTGGTTATAGCATTAGTTTTGAGATCTTTTCCCATCACATGAAAGGCTGCAGTGATGAGCATGGCGTAGATAGTCTGTTTATCGCTTGAATCCAGTGATTTCGTCATTGCAAATCGTTTTCTCTCACAAAAATGCTTTCACCACAACTAACAGCAAACACAATATCGACGTGAATACAGTAAGAGCTTCGTTGTGCAGTATGACAGCGTCATTCATTATAACGGCAGTTCGGGCAAGTATGCAGATACACTTGCGATGTGTGATTGACAACTCTGAACAAAATAAAGGGAGCGTTCTTTGACCGCTCTCTGTAGTTAAATCAAAGTTTAAATAAAAGATGTGTTTCATGTTACTAAGAGAAACAAAGTGAAGTTGACCGTTTAGTCACTGGCTTGATTCACTGATGCATAAACAGTATTAAGCGATTTGGAAAGAAAGTCTGTGTGAACTTGAATAATTAATAACACATCAGAAATCAATTAACACTGTTAATTAATTAATGAGTTCTGAACACTCACAGTGTTACTCACTGTTTGTGGCGGTGCTGTCGAATCCATATCGCAAAAGTCTGTTTGTTAAGCCTGTGCTGACATTGCGACTGAATTAAATGTAAAAAAATAATAATAATAATAATAAACTGAATACATTTTCTCAATTCTCGAAGCAGGCAAAGCAGAGAAAGGGGAGGTAACCTTTCCCCTTATGACAACATAACGGGAAGATTCCAGATCAGTGCGTCTGAGCTCTCATTTTCTCAAAGGCAGAGCAGGACACCCAGGGCTTGGTTTAAACCTATCAACATTACTAGACACTGGGGGACCATAGACAGACTAGGAAAACTAGTTTTAATGTTAAAAAACCCCATAAAGTGAAATTTTCATGTCATGGGATGGGACCTTTAACCAGGGTTGTCGGACTGGGGGTAAAACCAGTACTGATTACCAGGGCCCCAATGTACACATGTACACATTTCCATTGCCAACACTTAGTGTCAGATACCTTAAAGGGATAGTTCACCCAAAAATGAAAATTCTATCATTGTTTACTCAGCCTCAAGTTGTTCCAAACCTGTATGAATTTCTTTGTTCTGTTGAACACAAAGGAAGATATTTAGAAGAATGACAGAATCAAACAGATCTCGGTCCCCATTGACTTCCATAGTAGGAAAAAATATATATTATGGTAGTCAATGGGGACCGAGATCTGTTTGGTTACAAACATTCTTCCAAATATCTTCCTTTGTGTTCAGCAGAACAAAGAAACTCATACAGGTTTGGAACAACTTGACGGTGAGTAAACGATGATAGAATTTTGAACTATCCCTTTAAAGACATTGCTATTGCTAAATTGCTATGCCATTGCTACACTTTCTATGCTATGACTGCTCCACAGACTTCTTGTTGCAAATTTTGCTCACACACATACACACAAACCTAGAAACCCCTTAATTATTGAAATTTTTATAATAATTTAGTAAAGAGAGTAATCAATATTTTGTGAACTGAATGTAATGTTTTTCCCTGTGTTTTCAGAAGACTCTCAGAACTCATCTAAGGTAAGTCATATTAAACCATGATTTCTCATTGTGAAAATATAGGCAATACAAGAAGCTCATTGTAAAGGTTCCCTTGGATCCTTTTAAAGTCTTAAAGTATTCAATAACATATGTAACAGTTAAGGTCAGGAAAAGTCTCAAATAGTCTTATTTTTAATGAAGAGGGGACTAAAATTATACATGACACTTTTGTATATGTAATAATAACGTAATTTTAGTTTTAATGTTTTGTGTGATGTAAGCTACTTTTGATCTCAAATATATATTATATGGTATAGTTATTATAATATAGAACACATCGTTTTCCCCATATATCATAATGATTGCACGTCATTTATTCATCTTTACTGACTGAAATTTTTTATTAAATTAATTAGTTTAATGATTCAGTAACCCATTGAGAAATTTGGTCATTTGCTTCTCTCCCTGAATGAATCAGCCATTTCAACAAATTGGTTGAATGAATGACTTGCTGATTAAGTGTCTTGCCTCCACCTGCTGGCAGTTTTTTATTTTATTTAAAATGTTAAAATAAGAAATTGAATTTGTAAATTTCATATACATTTCCTATTTAAATATTTAAAAAAAAATAGTAGCATAATTTATGTAATTGTTAATGCACTATAAATATATGAAGCTACTTCTTATGCTGCTTCTGATTTCATTTGATTGGCAACAGTCCTGTATGGCGTTATTGTATTTGAATTTCATTTAAATTTTAGAATTTTTTGTCAGTGATGTATAGGGTGAATCTAATAGGATTAGAAATATTGGCAAACATTGCCATTTGAAATGGTTCATTTCTGTCACTGTTTTGAACTGACCACAGCATAGAATATTTAAAAAATGTATGTCTTTTTGAGTCAGCTGTCCTCAACAGGCATAAACCAGCACAAAAAGACCCTATAAAATATCATCTTACTTTAAAAAAAAAACTTAAGTTATTGGAATAATTTGTCAGTATTGCAAACTTGCTAATGTACAGTATTTATTTCTTAAATTCCTGAAAAGGTCTTCAAAAGCCTTAATGTTGACTTTTTTTATGTGCAGCTTTGTATTGAAGTTGTCAAAACATAAGTTTTTTTCAAAGCATATTGCATGATTGACTATTTGTGAGATAGTTTAAGTATCTTTGTGTTTGTGCATGTGAAAGCTACGCAAATGCACATAAACATTAAATGCCATTCACTTCCATGTCTATTTGTGCCTTAATTAACTATATGCATGAAATTGTCAAAATGCATGTCTCTGCAAGTATCTTAATAAACAGTTGCTTAATGGTTTAGGTGAAGGTAAACTGTTGAGAAAGAAAATGGATGTGTAACAGTATATTGTTCCACAGTAGTTTGTCACTGCTTTCTTTCATGAATATTAATAAAAAAAACAAAAAAAAACACTTGATTTAACACCGATCTGTTAGATTTAATTTAAATAGTGAAAATTATACACTGTTGTTTTAAATATTTTGATTATTCAGTTTCAGGCTTACCTGTAAAAAATTATAAAGCACTGTTTTTCATTTTTATCTTTTTTCTATTATATTTATCTTTATTTTTTAAATTTGTTTTCTGTGATGATTTAGTTAACTACAAAATAACTCCAATCATAAATAGCTCTATTTGGAAAAAAATATTATTAAAGTAATTTTTTATCACAATATCCATTGAAGAAAAACAAAAAATATAGCAATGTGAGTTTTTTTTCCCAACATTGTGCAGCCCTAGTATGAATGTTATATAGAAAACATTTCAGACTAGTGAGTAAAATAAAGTGTAGTAATGCACTGTACTAAACTGTTTGGTGTCTCTGTCTTTTTTGTAATTTCAGATGCCACGTGGAAAGGGTTTCCGCCGGTCCCAGGCGGCCAAGAGGAGGAATGCTGAGCGTTACACACTCGGTTCCTTCATGGATGTCATTGAGGTTATGCCTCCTTTAAAACAAAAGGCTGCTCCCCACAGCTCTGACAAACAGAGCCAAGAGAACGCTGACAGAGAGAATGCCGACAGAGAGAACGCTCACAGAGAAAACTGTTTGAATTGCCGTAAGGCTCCTGAAAATGTTCCAAACTCTATCACAAATGTTCCAAAGTTTGCTACAAGTGTTGCCAAAAGTGTTCCAAAGTCTACCAAAAGTGTTCCAAAGTCTGCCACAAGTGTTACTAAAAGTGTTCCAAAGTCTGCCACAAGTGTTACTAAAAGTGTTCCAAAGTCTGTCACAAGTGTTCCAGTGTCTAGCAAAAGCTGGAGTGATGTTACCAGAGCTTCACTTGTCAATAACTCTGGTTATTTCCCACAGAAAGTCATACGTGGTTCTTTCCATCAGGGTGATGCGCGATTTGGTTCGAACAGAAACCGTCAGTGTGCAGTGAACAGTATCACAGCAGTCATGACGAGTGTGCTGAAAGATGTGCTGATGTGGACAACAGAGGACCTGAATGCTGTTCTGTTGCATGGAGATGAGCTGTACACATCAATGACACTGCAGGGGCAGATCCACGATCGAACAGGGCTGGGTCATATTTCTGTTGCAGAAATGCCAAGACTGCACACACTTGATAACACAACATTCTCAATAAAGCATGGAGAATCTTTCTGTGGTGTTATTGGTGTTGATGTCTATGATGAATCATTGCGAGATGTGTCTATGTCTATAGAAGAAGCACTTCAAAGGGCTCTGCTTCAGTATGATGCATGTTTGTTAAACATTAAACATTACATTTGTGCAGTCATAAAGGCAGGGCCAATATTTGCTCTAGTGGATCCCCATTCACGTAATGGTAAAGGTTTACCTGAGCCTTATGGAAGAAGCATAATACTTTACTGTGATGACATCTACATGTTGTTTAATCATGTTAGTAGCCTTGCCTTGTCACTGAATGCCCAGGGAACACATTTTGAAGTGACCTCTGTGAAAGCAACAGTAATTGGTAAGACCACAACTATCGAGGCAAGTTCTAAGTCTGGTCAAGAAGGCAGTGGCGAATATGTTTCACATGCAACCACCGAGATGGAAAGTAAGTGTATCGGACGCTGTGGTAAACGCACTCGTGAAGATAAAGTAGCAAGTCTTACACATGTTTCATCTACAAGCTCGGAGCACAGTAAGTATATCAAACATCACGATCAACACACACTTGTAAACAAACAAATCGGTGTTTGCAAATTGGATCAGACATGCCTGGATTCAAGTAAGAAAAACAGTCATTTGAAAACAGAGCCAAAACTTGCATATGTGAGCAAGCTGCATGATCATTTATTCATCGCTGATGATGTAATCGGAGGTACAGTAGGCACTGAGTTGAATTTCCAGCCTTTAATGTCTGCCGATCAGGATGCTAATTTATCAATGAATGATGACGTAATTATTGAAGAGACCGTAGGCACTGAGTTAACTTTTCAGCCTTTAATGTCTGTGGATCAGGACGCTAATTTATCAATGAATGATGACGTAATTATCGGAGAGACAGTACGTAGGCCTGCTGAGCGCAGTTTCGAAGCTGTAACATTTGCTGAGCTTGACGCTCATTTATCAATAGATGATGACATCATTTTTGGAGATACAGTAGGTACTGAGTTTAGTTTCCAACCTTTAATGTCTGCAGATCAGGATGATTTGTGTACACGTTTACGACTGACTAATGAAAGCATTGGTGTTGAAGGCACACATTTTGGTTCTTTAGGAGTACCATGCAAAACAATATCTATTAAATCGGATGGTAATTGCATGTTTAGATCAATAGCACACTCAGTATGTGGCAATCAAGAGAAGCACCTGATAATTAGACGTGCAGTTGTGAAACATCTTGAAGCTAACAGTTCTAAATTTGAGAGATATTTAAGAGAAGAGTATAGATCAGTGAAAGATTATTTGACACAGTCTAAAATGAATTTTTCTGGAACGTGGGGCAGTCATGTGGAATTATTTTGTGCAGCTGACCTTTTAAAAATAAATGTAATGACCTTTAATGATGACAGATGGAATGCACACATCCCTACTGAACAGGTTTTTACAGATAATGCAATCTATTTGAAGCACTGCAACGGAAATCACTATGAAGTTGTTACTTGTGTTAAACATAAACATCAAGAAAATGTCTGTTCAAAAGCATGTAACATTCAAGTGGATGATCAGAGCACAAGTCGCAATTTGCGAAAAAGGAAATTAAATGACACAGAAGAGTATTCTAAAAGTAAAAGAGAACGTCAGAGATACCACAGCGACTCCAATTTCAGACAGAAAAAAATTGAGAACATTAGAACGAAATACTGTGAAGACAGTGATTACAGGCAGAAAAAGATTGAGAACATCAGAACGAAATACTGTGAAGACAGTGATTACAGGCAGAAAAAGATTGAGAACATTAGAACGAAATACTGTGAAGACAGTGATTACAGGCAGAAAAAGATTGAGAACATCAGAAAGAAATACTGTGAAGACAGTGATTTTAAGGAGAAAAAACTGGAAAATCTTAGAGATAAATATAAGAACAATATCAATTTACAACAGTCAAAATGTGAAAGATCAAAGGATAAATATCAGGGAAACCCGACCTTTAAAGCAAGTGTATGTGAATATTCAAAGAATAAATACAGCAAAAAACCCACCTTTAAAGCAAGTGTATGTGAATATTCAAAGAATAAATACAGCAAAAACCCCACCTTTAAGGCAAGTGTATGTGAATATTCAAAGAATAAATACAACAAAAACCCCACCTTTAAAGCAAGCGTACGTGAATACTCTAAAAAGAAATATCATGACAATGAAAATTTCAGAATGAGTATAATACAAAAAAGAGCTGAAAGTTCTGCAAAACAGAAGGACAGACAGAAAGATATTGATTTTACTATTAATCAGTTTCATCAAGAAGTCAATAAAGGCCCAGAATTTGTTTGCAGTGTTTGTCATCGTTTATTGTTCAGAAAACAAGTTATTGAATGTAAAAGAGATTGCTATAAAATCAGAGGTCAACAAATTACAGATTTGGCTGAAAGATGTATTACAGAAAAGTATTTACACATATGCAATACTGAATGTGAAAATAAATGCCAGTTATCAGGTAATCCAGCTTGTAAATTGTGGATTTGCTATACATGCCATCGTAAAATTCTGGGTGGAAAATTGCCTGAAGAGAGTATTGCCAACAACATGCATCTGGTGGACATTCCAAAAGAACTAAAAGGTCTAAACTCATTGGAGGAACATCTTATTGCACGCAATATTCCTTTTATGAAGTTGCTTTGTCTTCCACGTGGAAAACAGAAAGGCTGTCATGGCCCAGTCGTCACCGTTCCTGTTAATACTGCAGTTGTCTCAAATATTCTTCCACGTAATGAATGTGATGATCACATGATAAAAATAAAACTCAAACGGAAATTAACATATAAAGGCCATTATGAATATAAATATGTCAGCACTGATCGTGTCAGACATGCACTGTCTTATTTGGTGAGACATAACAAGTGGTATAATGATGTGGAGTTTAATGAGCAGTGGATAAACTCTTTGAATGCAGTTGATGAAGTTGAGAATTGTGATGACGATTTTGAAATGGAGGAACAAGATGTAACAGACAAAAATGAAGATGACAAAGTAGTTCAAGATGATCCAGAAGAAGACATAACATATATTAAAGAACAAAGTGGTCTTTTGTCAGATACATCGCTGCAACCTGTTGATCTGGGTTCAGAGATAATAGATCAACATTTTCATGATGTGCTGAATGTAGCACCAGCTGAAGGTAACAGTCCTATTAGACTGCTATCCGATAAATCCAATGAGGCAAAGTGTTTCCCTGTTCTCTATCCTATTGGTGGCCCGACATTCCATGATGAAAGACCAGAAAAAATCACATTGTCAAGATACCTGAATGCAAGATTACTAAATGCAGATGGACGTTTTGCACAGAGCACAGACTTCATTTTTTATGCACAATATTTATCAGAACTTGATCAAATTGTATCCAATGTCTCAATTGCACTGAGGAAAGGCTCTGAGAAAAATTGCTTAAAAGTAACAGCAGATATGCTAACAAACTCTGATTCCTTGAAAAGAATATTAAATTATGATGAAGGATATAAGTTCTTAAGACCGGTAAGAGGGACACCTCCCTATTGGATGTCTACGCAAAAAGATCTGTTTGCCCTAATTAGACAACTAGGCATACCTACTTTTTTTGCATCTTTTAGTTCTGCTGATCTGAGATGGCCTGAAATGTTGAACACTATTATTAAGCAAGAGGGCAAACAAATAAATGTCGATGAGCTTGACTGGTCTGAAAAATGTGGACTCATAAGACGAAATCCTGTCACTGCAGCAAGGATGTTTGATCACAGATGGCATTGTTTTCTAAAAAATGTCATAATGTCTCCAGCAAAGCCTATCGGCGAGATAAAAGACTACTTTTATCGTGTTGAATTTCAACAACGTGGTTCTCCTCATGTTCACTGTCTGTTTTGGGTGGAAAATGCTCCGAAGCTCAATGATCATGATGCTGACAATGATGCTCTGGTTGCTGACTTTATTGACACGTACATCACTTGTGAGACACCACCAGAAAATGACACTGTACTTTACGAGACAGTGAACAGTGTACAAAAGCACAGTACAAGACATTCAAAAACATGTCGTAAGAAAAATACAGTTTGTAGATTTAATTTTCCAAGACCGCCATCTAGTCGGACCTTCATTACAAGAGAAACCAATGCAGATGAGTTAAAAGGCAAGGGTGAAGATACAACAGCAAGTGCCATCATAAAGAAAGTGAAAACCGCTTTAAATTCAGATGTGAATTTTGATTCGGTTGATGCCTTTTTTTCATCTATTGGGATTAATCAAACTATGTTTGAAAAAGCATACAACGAATGTTCCAAAAAGAAAAGTATTGTCTTAAAAAGAAATCCAAAAGATGTTTGGGTAAATCAGTATAACAGAGATTTAATGCGTGCTTGGCAAGGCAATATGGATATTCAGTATGTTACAGATGCTTTTTCTGTAGTGGTCTACATACTAAGTTACATTACAAAAGCAGAACAAGAAATGGGACTCCTGCTTCAACGTGCGCAAAATGAAGCGATGAATGGAAATCTTGAAGTTAAAGAATCATTAAAACAGTTGGGAAGTATCTATCTTCACAACAGAGAAATTTCAGCTCAAGAGGCAGTGTACAGGCTGACAGGCATGCATTTGAAGGAATGTTCCCGTAAAGTACAATTTATTCCAATAGGACAAAACCCTGTAAAGATGAGTTTGCCTTTGCATATACTCCAAAACAAAATGGAAAATGACCAGTCTGATGATGAAAGTTATTTGTGGATGACAAGCGTCACTGACAGGTACAAGAACAGACCAGAGAAAGAACCTCTGGAAAATCTATGTCTTGCCAGTTTTTGTTCGGAGTACAGAGTTCTGACAAAATCAGAGGTTTCCTCACAAAAAAAAACAGCAGAAAATGAAATAATTAAACTCAATAACAATAACGGTCATGTAAAACGGAGGACACGGACTGAACCTGCAGTAGTGAGGTATCCAAGATTTTCTCCCACGAAAGATCCAGAAAAATATTATCATTCATTATTGCAGCTTTTCTTTCCACATTATGATGAGTCTGATCTGAAGCCTAGCAAGTATGACACATATGAGGAGTTTTACAACAGCGGTGTCATAAAAATGGGTTCTGAAGTGAAACAAGTCAAATTGATTGTTGACGGCAACAGAGCATTGTTTGAAAAGGAAAGTGACAAAATAGACAGAGCTAAACAGCTTTTGGAACAGGATATTGATTTGGAAGATGCTTGGGCCCAGATTTGTCCTGAATCCGAAAAACAGCGTGATGAATGCATCGAACTGATGAAGGATAAACTATTGCTCGATGAAGATGACAGTCAAGAACTTATTCCAGATCTTACAGCAAACCCTCAAACTGTGTGTACCATTGAAACAAACCACACTACAATGCCTAGAGAGGAGGCACTGCATTTACTAAGGTCATTAAACGAGGAACAATCTGCTGTGTTCTACAAAGTACGGAAATGGTGTTTACAGAAATTACTAGGACAAAACCCAGAACCATTTCGATTATTTCTTACTGGTGGAGCAGGTACAGGAAAAAGTCATCTAATTAAAGCAATACAATATGAATCTTGCAGACTATTATCTCAACTTTCTGAGAATCCTGATGACATTACTGTACTTTTGACAGCTTCAACCGGAGTTGCTAGCTTTAACATTGGAGGGGGAACTATACATAATAAACTTTCAATTGGTGCAAATGTCCGACTGCCATATCAGCCTCTCAGCGATGACAAAATAAACTCGTTGCGTACAAAATTGGGTACTTTGCAAATTTTGATTATTGATGAAGTGTCCATGGTTGACCATCGTCTTTTGTCATACATTCATGGAAGGCTGCGACAAATAAAACAAACTGGTGACTACTCTCTCTTTGGGAAAGTCAGTATTCTTTGTGTTGGGGATTTCTATCAACTTCCTCCCGTAAAAGGAACTGCTCTCTATGCTGATACAAAGGGAGTGAACCTATGGGAAAATAACTTTGAACTTGCTGAATTAACTAAAGTTGTTCGACAACAAGATTCAAGTTTTGCTGAAATGTTAAATCGGCTCAGAGTACGTAAGAAAAATGAATGTCTTACCACCAATGACATTGGTATGTTGAAAAAATGTGAATCAGGAGAGAAGTGTAATGATATTCACATATTTGCTACAAACGCTGAAGTTGATAAATATAACATTGAAAGGCTACATGAATGTTGCCCAGAGGCAATTAGTATAAACGCTCAAGATTACGTCAAAAACTCAAAAACTGGACGAATGGAGCGTAAAGTTGGATTTCATGCAAAAGTTTTCAACTCATCTTTGTCTAAATGTGTTTCCCTGGGTATTGGAGCAAGAGTTATGCTGAAAAAAAATATTGAGGTTGCTGATGGTCTTGTCAATGGAGCGTTTGGCACAGTTGTCCACATAAGTGAAAGTCAAAGCAATGATAATGATTTCCCATCAGCTATACACGTGGAGTTTGATGATCCAAATGTCGGTAAAATTCAGAGATCAAAAACACGCCATAGATTTTCCCAAAATTCAACAGTAATTGAAGTACAAGAAGATCAAGTCACAAATGATGGTGGTATAAGGCGTCAGTTTCCTCTCAGATTGGCATGGGCATGCACAGTTCATAAAGTGCAAGGACTCACAGTAGACAGAGCTGTTGTATCACTTAAGAAAATCTTTACAGCAGGGCAAGCATATGTTGCATTGAGCAGAGTAAGATCTCTCAGTGGCTTAATAATTGAGGACTTTAAAGAGTCTGCCATATTTTGTAATGATAAAATTGAGTTGGCTATGAAAGATATGCCAAAATTGTCAATGGAAAAGGACAGTTTCACTGAATCACTTGGTAGATTCAAATTAGCATTGCTTAATGTACAAAGTCTGAAAGCTCATTTTCAGGATGTTCTTGCACATACAGTTTTAATGGATGCTGATTGTATTTGTTTGACAGAAACCTGGCTAAATGCTGATGACAAAGCACAAGAACCACAAATACCAGAATTTGTGTTCAAGCACAATCCAAGAGCTAAGTGTTATGACTATAGTACAGCTCTTTATACTGAATTAAAACATCAGAGAGGGGGTGGAGTTGGGTTGTATTGTTCTGAGAAAATTGAGTGTAATATTTTTACTCCTGAGTACTGGAACTTAGAATGTTTATATTTTACAGTTCCACATGTCAATTTGACTGCTGCACTTTTGTATAGGCCCAATACATATAAAACTGACATGTTTCGACAGCAGCTATTACATGTCATTGAAGAGATAGAAAAGCATCCAGGACAGAAAATGATAATGGGAGACTTTAATGAAGACATAGTTACTTCATCTACAGTTATGAAATTATTGGAACAACATGGATACAATCAACATGTACAAAATACAACCACAGAAAAAGGTACCTTAATAGATCATGTTTATACAAAAGATATAGTAGGCATAAGTGTCAATGTTGTGCAAACTTACTATAGTTTTCATCAGGCAATACTCATTTCACTGTTGTGATCTAATATGAATGAGTAAATGTGTGAAGCTTCCGCCTGCCAGTGGGGGAGGGGGGTAGGGAGGCAAGACATAAAACGAGGCGGCTCCCTAGGGGTGGGTAGGTACGGAGACTGGGTTGGCTGACACAGGGGTTGATTGGTACAGGCTTTAAATCTTTTTAAGTTTGCATCTTTGCAACCTTTGAAAATCGATTTAATTATGATTCAAGCAAACCTTTAATTTTTCATCACTTCCTCCTCAAGTTGGAAATAGGTAATTTGCGCTCACATGTTGTGTTCCTTGGATGTACTAGCCATTTTTCAAGCTCCCTCTATAGAATCAAACCATAATTCCATGTTATACATGGTCACCATGTTAGGCATGTAAAGTACTACTTAACTGTTTGCTACAAATATACACCTGCTACTTATGACTTGTTTTGTGCTCCAGGGTCACAAATATGTTTGTTTTTAGCTGTACCAATCAACCCCATAATTCATAGACACAGGAATGGATTTTGAGTACAACATATTGTCAATTTAACACTTTTTATTTTGTTGTTAAACCAGTACAATGGATAATTTTGCTATGTCATTTTTTTTTATTTCCATTCCATTCATAGCAGTAAATGGCAAAAAAATATATTTGTATTTTCTTTTTTTCCCACCATGTTTTGACTGTAGTTTTCTTTTTTTTGTGTGTGCAATTATTTAAAAGTTTTGTTTAAACATGTGTCAGCCAACCCAGTCTCTTTTTTTTTTAAGCTTGAATCAGCAAGTTATGACTATTATGCAAAACCACACCGATTAGTGCTGTGATTTCATAGCATGGCCATAGCTTTACCTTTAGAAGAGGCTAGACCTTCATATTGTGTCTTCAGGTTTCTGGGCTTCAAATGGCATAATTTGACATTTCTTATCTTTAGTCTTGCTCTAGAATTATTATTATTATTATTATTATTATTTTTTTTTTTTTTTGTGGACCAGTTCTGAACAGATATTTAGAATGGCATCCAGCAAGCTAGAAATCTTTCTCAAGCCACAAACAAACTGGAGATTATGGACAACTGAACTAAAATATTAGCATATCATCCTTCACCTGGTTAAAAAGAAGTGACCTTCTCCTGTTCCAGAAAAAAAGAACATTTCATGTCTTACCATCTGGTATGCAACAACACAGGGGGAAAGTCTTAGTGTTCTTAATATTGCATAAACTACATTAAACAACGAAATGTTGTTTTATTGTTTTGTAGGACTACGAGGACACTACAACAATGAGGACACTACAACTCATCTAGAGCAATGCATCTGATTATCTACACACACAAAAAAAACATCCTCCATGTCTTGCACTGAACAACAAAATGAACAAAGAGTGGATTTCACTAAAATCATGCTACTAAACAGAGACTTGATGTGAGTACTTACAGTTTTTTCATTAATGCTGTTTTTCATATTTTATTTTCATGTTATTCATTATTAATTATGTTAAAACAATTGATAAGATTTTTTTTTTATGTTGTAGAAAGTCTGTTGAGGACATTACAAAATAATACAGGATGATGGACGTGTTATATAATCATGACTACAAGCGTACTTCCTTGAGCTCATTCATGGCAGAAACTGTTAAGAACAGGACAGTAATACCAAAAAGAACCCATTATTATTACAGTTTGTATTTCAATGTGGATACAATGTATATTAAATACATTTTTTTATGAAGTAAAAAGTAAAAATACTTTGTAAGTATAGTTGTAACTGCAATGTAAACAAAATTATACTGCATTTACAAGTGATATATTTGTTACTTATATCAACAAATGCACTTAACTACGTAGTGGCAATTCCCATTGGTGTGGTTTTGCATAATAGTCAAACCTCAAGCGTATAACTCGAAACTTGCTGGTTCAAGCTTAAGCCAGGTCAACAAACCCATTAGGTATGACCATTATTCTTTGATTTCTCATGTTCTGTTCTGTTTTTGGGAATCCTATTTTGTTGTTCATTTTGTTAAATTTTTACTGCATTTATGGTTTCTGTGTTTAGTTATTTTCTCCTGAGTTGCAAGTTTCTGGTATATTGTCATAATTGCCTTGGTTAGCAATTATGTTCACTTGTGTTTAATCTAGTTCATTTTTATCTCTGTGTATTTTAACTCTTCAGTTCATTGATATTGTTTGTCTCAGTTTGCAAAGCTGTTTAGTTTTGTTTCATGTTGATTTAATTTCTGTTGCCATTGAGAACCTTGGCTTCTGGTTTCAATGCCTCTGCCATGCCCTGTCATGTCACTGCTCCAACGGAGTCCCTGATCCTTCTGACTGCACCCTGATCTGTCATCTCCCTGGCTCCGCAACAGACTTCCAGACTTCTGGTTCAGCAGCATAACCTTTGTTTTCCAGCATTCTAGCTCCATATTAATGTACAAGCTTCATTACTGTTCATTAGTCTTGTGTCTCCTGGCTACACAATGGCACTACATCCATCTGGCTCCATCAAGGTATCCCACTTTCTTATTCTTGCTGAACAAAATAAAATAAATAAATCTTCTTCAGATAGAGTTGATGTGAGTGTTTTTATTATTTATAAATTGTATTTAAATGTTATATGAATTCTGATTTTCATATGTGTATTATCTGTTAATATTTGTAATATTGCAGACAACTACAATAAATGACATTTTTTTTATTGTGTTTTAAGAGTAAGACAAAATTGCACATCATCTGTCTCCTAGTTCGAAACAATTGACTTTGCATTTACCTTCCAATCCTTCAGCTACCCTGGGGTCCTACATCCACCTCCACCATCTTCGTCACTCCTACTGGCTCCATCTTATTCACAGATCTTCCATCTACACTTGCTCCATCTTGATCTCCAGCATTACTGGCTTTAACTTGGTCTTCTCCTTGGATCAAACGTGGATCTCCAACTGTCTAGTTCCATCTAGACATTCTTCTCTGCCATTCTTACTCAACAAAAATATCTTCACAGAGACTTCATGTAAGCTTATTTGCTCTATATAAATGCTGTTTTGCATATGTTTTGATATGTATATTATTTGTCAATCTGCTTAAACATTGCATAAAATTACAATAAACAACTATGCTTTTTTTAATGTTTTGTAGGAGTACGAGCACAGTACACATCATCTGTTATCTTCTAATTCAAAACAAGTATGCCTAAACCTTATTTCCTCTAGCTCTGTGATCTTCATCATTCCCAACGACACCACCTCAGTCTGCCGATCTTCTGTCTTCACCTTGGCCCTGCAGTCCAGTGACATTATACTGGTTCTCCAGCAGTTTGGCATCATCTTGGTCTCCAGGTTTCCTGATTTCACCTTGGTCTTCCATCTACCCAACTCTGTCCTGGTTTGCCTCATCCATAGCTCCACAGTGTCTCTCTATCTTTGTAGCATCCCTCCCACCCAGTTTTGCTAAACAAGACATCTTTACAGATACATGATGTGAGTATAATTATTATTTATAAATATTGTTTTACATATGTTTTTCGCATGTACATTATTTCTCACTGGATCTTCCTCGGTCTGCAGATCTTATACATCCACCTGGTCCCTCAAGCCCTGCAGTATTACCCTGGTTGTCCAGTCCTCTGGTTCCATCCATCCTGGTATCAAGCCTTCCTGACTCTGCCTTGGCCTTCTGTCTGGTCTGCACAGCCCGAGGATCGACAATGGGTCTCCATTGCTCCGGTTCCATCAAGGCATCACACTATGCCATTTCTGCCATGGCACCCTCCATTACTTATACAGTGGTCTCTTCTTCCACTGCACACCCTTGACCTCTTCCTTCACCAGTTGTGCAGTAGTCTCTTTTTCTGCCAGCTCCACTGTAGTCTCTTACCCCCACCATCACACTGGCTGTTTAAGTGTCAAAAGTTGCCTTTTGGAAGGGCAGGTACTTTCATGTTCTTTTTTCTGCTCTAGGAGATTATACTTATATTTAATTTTTGTTTTCTGAGGTGCCAATATACATTTTCACTGTGTTCTCATTTGTTTTAATCAGTTGCATATTATGTTAACCTGTGTTTATTGAATTTATTGTCATTTATATGTATGTATTATATATTTCCTAAAACTTTCCTGAGCTATTTTTTGTTTGTTTGTTTTTTGTTTGTATTGTCTGTGCTTTGAATAATCTTTTGAATTGGAATAATAAAAGGACTGTTTAACAAATCTTTGCTTCCTTGCTGGCCTGGATGTAACAATATCTTTGAGAAAAGCAATTGAGATGGTCCAGATACAGGTGTTTTATATCTGAAACTTCATATCATTACATCATTTCACTTTAAAACATAAAATGGCAGTCTACTTGCAATGTACATGCATTTATTCATTTATTTAGTTTTTAGAGACACATTGTACTTAATATCAAATTAATTGTTGCCTTATATATAAATTATAAAACACAAAAATACAATATGTTTGCTTTAGTACTGACTGAATGATTAAGACTACTGTTACTTGTCTATATGCTTATATTATTCTGAAATGGCCTATAAACTGAATAAACTGCGTAAAGGTTATATTTTCTAAACCATCATGGACGGAATGTTCCCGAGAATGCTGCACATCTGCAGCTTTAAGTACTTCAAAGCGCCAAATGAGTAGAAAAGGCACTGAACTGTGTAGTCATCCTAACCTTTTATGAATGATGGTGACAATGTGAGATTGTTTACAACTGTAATAACATACAAAACGGTTGTTATGTAATTATACAAATAAAGGCTATATAACCGCTACATGTCTGCTATATTAGGTAACTTTGTTTTCAGTGTCGGTTAACTAATACCTTATTTGCATCTTGGATTAGTTTATATCTGTTGTTTTTTACAAAGATAATTTTCAGTTTCACATGATCCTTCAGAAATAATTTTAATATGCTGATTTACTGCCCAGGAAACATTTACTATTTATTATTATGAATGTTAAAAACATGTTTTGCTACTTAACATTTTTGTGGAAACAATGATACATTTATGATGAAAAGTGAGAAGAGTGAAAACATTTAAACTGTTTAAAATTTTTTTTTTTTTTTAAATAAGTACTTTAACAATTAAAAAACTTTAACAATTTTAAAAATATATATATTTGACAAATACAAATAAATGCTGTTCATTGAACTTTCTATAAAAAATCCTGAAAATTAAAATCCCCAAAAGTATCACCACTTCCACACATTAGGCAGCACAACTGTTCAACAATAATAAACAGAATTGTTTATTGGCAAAATTATGTGTGTAAGGAAGTAAGCAACTGTTACAATTTTAAGTTAGGAAGGGTACTTTCAGCTGTGAGTCCCATAAAGGGGGGTGCTGGCTAAGGGGAATGGCTTAACACTTTTGACCAAAAGGTGGGGCTGTAATCAAATCATTTTGAAGTTTTCTGTGAGAGATGACAATGGCACACACACAGTTTGGTGTCATTATGCCAAAGCATTGCAGAGATACAGCCTCATGTCTCATTTTGACATGATGCCTCAATTTCGTTGCAGTGGTATGCGAAAACGGTTTTGTGTTTCGATACAAAATCCATAAAATTTTGTCAGCACTGTCTAAAGATCATCTGATTCAATTTTGGTGAAAATCGGACTAACGGTTGATGAGGAGTTTGAAAAAATAGGTTTTCAACATAAATAAAAATGGCGGACCGTAAATTCAGCTTACTATGGAATATTTGGTATCGATGTTATCGACATAAGCCAAGGAATATTTTGAGCCCAGTTTCATTGCAATAGGCTAATGCAATAAAAAGTTATTAGCATTTTTATAAGTGTAATTATTCATGGTTAATGAATGGTTTATTACTCTTGACCAATAGGTGACGCTGTTACCAAATTTATGTGGCATGATCAGTGTGAGGTGGCGATGACACATACAAAATTTGGTGCAAATATGTCAAAGCGTTGCAGAGATACAGCCTCAAATGCATTTTGGCACCCTTCGAGCAAATTCGTTGATGCGTTAAATGAGAACCGTTTCGTATATCGACACGAAATCCGTAACTTTTTGTCAGCATGTTCTGAAGATGATCCACTTCAAATTTGGTGAAAATCGGACTAACGGTCTAAGAGGAGTTCGAAAAACTAGGTTTTCAACATTAATCAAAATGGCGGACAGGAAGTATGGCCAATTTTCGCATAATTGGTATCAATGCTCTCGGCATGACCCACAGAATATTGGGAGACCATTTTAATTTCAATAGTCTAATTTATTCAAAAGTTATTAGCCTTTATGTTATATTTCATTATAACTCTTGGCCACAAGGTGGCGCTGCCACCAAACTTTTTGAGTACCTTCAGGGCATGGAGCCGAATATTTTTGTAATTATTTTCGTAACGATACGATGCTGCGTTCAATAAATACAGCATTTTAAAACATAATTCAAAATGTCCGACGCCTAAAATGGCCGACACTGGAAAATTGTATATCATTTGACTCGACATGACTCACTGAATCTAAAGAGACCAATTTTGTGATTTTTGGCTAAACCATTCAGAGGTTATAAGCCAAAATAAGCATTTTTCATATCTCCTGACCACTAGGTGGCACTGTGTTGAAACACTGCAGGTAGTCTCAGGTCATGCTTATTATAACACACACCAAGTTTGGTCTCAATATGCCAAACCATTGCTGAGATATAGCCTCACGTGTATTTTTGCGTGCTTTTCGTCAAATTTTTTCACGTGTCATTCGAGAACGGTTGGACAAATCAACTTGAATTCCATAACTTTTAGCCAGCATGGTCTGAAGATGATCTGAGCCAATGTTCGTGAAAATCGGACAAACCGTCCAGGACGAGTTCGAAAAAGTATGTTTTTCGAACAATCGAAAATAGCGAAAAAACTAAACCTTGCGATTTTTTAATTTTGGGGTTCATTCGACTTTGCATGAGCCAAGGATTCAGAGGAAAAAAGAATTTCCATTTTCTGGCTTACAGTTCAAAAGTTATTAGCATACAAACATTGAAAGTTTGGACAAGTGGTGGCGCTAGAGAGTAGGAGTTAGAGACTTCAAATTAGCTGTAGTTAATGTTGGGACTGTCCTGTATCAGTGTGCCAAATTATACAACTTTCCCGCAATCGGTTCTATGGGCTGCCATAGACTTGCGGCGGAAGAAGAAGAAGAAGAAGAATAATAATAAATATAGCTGCAAGCAGCAATTACGGGGCCAAGCACTCCAACGGCAAATGTAGTAGCTAAGCATCGCATAAAGCATCACACCAAATACATTAATGAGCAATAACAGCAATTTTGGAATTATTGTATTTGAAATGGCAAAAAAAAAAACACCAATACCACCTCTAGTAGCATGATTACTTGGTTTATCAAGCTTGACCAATAGGTGACACTGTTATAAAATCAATTTGGTGTACTCTGTGTGACTTTTCAATGACACACACAAAGTTTGGTGTCAATATGCCAAAGCATTCCAGGGATACAGCCTCAAGTGTAATTTTCTCATTGTGCCTCAAATTCGTCGATGTGGTATGCGAAAACGGTTTTGTCTATCGACTCAAAATCCATAACTTTGTGTCAACATAGTCTGAAGATCATCTGATTCGAATTTGGTGAAAATTGGACATACGGTTCATGAGGAGTTCGAAAAAGTAGGTTTTCCACATAAATCAAAATGGTGGACCGGAACTTCAGTAAACACTGGCATATTTGGTATCTATGTTATCAGCATAAGCCAGGGAATATTTTGAGCCCAGTTTCTTTGCAATAGGCTAATGGACTAAAAAGTTATTAGCATTTTAAAAAGTGTAATTACTCATGGTTAATGAATGGTTTGTTACTCTTGACCAATAGGTGGCGCTGTTACCAAATTTATGTGGCATGGTCAGTGTGAGGTGGCGATGACACATACAAAGTTTGGTGCAAATATGTCAAAGTGTTGCAGAGATACAGCCTCAAATGCATTTTGGCACCCTTCCAGCAAATTCGTTGATGCGCTAAATGAGAACCGTTACGTATATCGACACAAAATCCATAACTATTTGCCAGCATGGTCTGAAGATGATTCACGTCAAATTTGGTGAAAATTGGGCTAACGGTCTAGGAGGAGTTCGAAAAAGTAGGTTTTCAACATTAAGCAAAATGGCGGACAGGAAGTAAGGCCAATTTTCACATTATTGGTATCAATACTCTCGGCATGACCCACAGAATATAGCGAGACCATTTTAATTTTAATAGACTAATTTATTCAAAAGTTATTAGCGTTTATGTGATATTTCATTATAACTATTGGCCACAAGGTGGCGCTGCCACCAAACTTTTTGAGTACCTTCAGGGCATGGAGCCGAATATTTTTGTAATTATTTGCGAAACGATACGATGCTGCGTTCAAAAAATACAGCATTTTGAAACATAATTCAAAATGGCCGACGCCTAAAATGGCCGACACAGGAAAATTGGATATCATTCGACTCGACATGACTCACTGAATCTAAAGAGACCAGTTGTGTGATTTTTGGCCAAACCATTCAGTAGTTATAAGCCAAAATATGCATTTTTCATATCTCCTGACCACTAGGTGGCGCTGTGTCGAAACACAGCAGGTAGTCTCAGTTCATGCTTGTTATAACACACGCCAAGTTTGGTCTCAATATGACAAACCGTTGCCGGGATATAGCCTCACGTGCATGTTTGCGTGCTTTTCGTCAAATATGTTTACGTGTCATTCGACAACAGTTGGACGAATCAACTTGAATTCCATAACTTTTTGCCAGCATGGTCTGAAGATGATCTGAGCCAATTTTCGTGGAAATCGGACTAACCGTCTAGGACGAGTTCGAAAAAGTAGGTTTTTCGAATAATTGAAAATAGCGAAAAAACTAAACCTTGCGATTTTTGAATTTTAGGGTTCATTCGACTTGGCCTGAGCCAAGGATTCAGAGGAAAAAAGAATTTCCATTTTCTGGCTTACGGTTCAAAAGTTATTAGCATACAAACATTGAAAGTTTGGACAAGTGGTGGCGCTAGAGAGTAGGAGTTAGAGGCTTCAATTTTGCTATAGTTAATGTTGGGACTGTCCTCTATCAGTGTGCCAAATTATACAACTTTCCCGCAAACGGTTCTATGGGCTGCCATAGACTTGCGGCGGAAGAAGAAGAAGAAGAATAATAATAATAATAACGCCAACGAAAACAATAGGTGCCTACGCACCTTCGGTGCTTGGCCCCTAATAACGCCAACGAAAACAATAGGTGCCTACGCACCTTCGGTGCTTGGCCCCTAAATATAGCTGCAAGCAGCAATAACGGGGCCAAGCACTACAGAAGCAAGCTTCAGACGAATGGCAGGAATGAGTAATTAAAAGTGTTTTAAGATTATTTTAGGCAAAATGGCTTGAAAACAATAAACACAACAACTAGTAATAAGATTTATTGGCTTATCACGTGTAACCTATAGGTGGCACTGTTACCAAATTAGTTTGGAATGGTCAGTGTGAGGTGTCGATGGCACATACAAAGTTTGGTGCAAATATGTCAAAGCATTGCAGAGATACAGCCTCAAATGCATTTTGACACCCTTCCAGCAGGTTCATTGAAGCGCTAAATGAGAACCGTTTCGTATATCGACACGAAATCCATAACATTTTGCCAGCATGGTCTGAAGATGATACACGTCAAATTTGGTGAAAATCTGACAAAAGGTCTAGGAGGAGTTCGAAAAAGTAGGTTTTCAACATTAATCAAAATGGCGGATAGGAAGTTCAGCCAAATAAGGGAAACTTTGTATCTATGTTCTCGACTTGACCCAAGGAATCTATTAAGACCAGCATCATGTCAATAACCAGATGTATTCAAAAGTTATTAGCCTTTATGTAAATTGAGTTATAACTTTTGAACACTAGGTGACGCTGTTTCAAAATATTTTGAGTACCTTCAGGGGATGGTGTTGTTGGCACATTCTGAGTTTCGTAATATTACACTAATGCATTTGTTTAGTATAGCATTCTATTTCAGAAAACTGCATTGAAGTCAATGGGAATTTCATGTTGTGTTCTATTATAGCGCCACCAAGAGGCTCAGTCCAACCATTTGTTTTATGTGTCATCAGAGTGAGCCCATACATATGTGTGTCAATTTTGGTGAAAATATCTCAATTCACTTCAGAGTTATAGACATTTAAATGAAAAAACACGTAAAAAATGACTGACTCTTGACTTTGATTGAATTGTACTACCCCTTACTATCAATATTTTTGCATTTGGGCATTGGTGTATAGCTATCGACCTATGTTTCCGAACTTCTGACGGTGGTTTCGTCTCGATCAAACAAGCGGTTTCAAAGATATAGCCAAATGTTTTTTAAGCGCTAAATCACAACGCTACACAAACCGTAAAGCGAAACCTAGCATGTTTGGTATTGTAGGACTCTGTAAGGTTTCAGGAGTCCAATTTGATGAGTCTGGTGAAAATACGTCGACCACACCCAAAGTTATAAGCATTTTAAAAAAGAAGATCACCACTAGGTGGCGCTGTTTCAAAACTTTTCACGCTCCTTCAGGACATTGTGCTGATGACCCATACCAAGTTTCGTAACAATCCGTTGATGCGTTCTTAAAATACAGCATTTTAGCACAAAATTCAAAATGGCCGACAGTCAAAATGGCCGAAATGGTAAAATTGGATATCAGTCAACTCGGCATGTTGCCCTGAATCTAACAAGACCAATATTATGATTTTTGGACAAACTATTCAGAAGTTATAAGCAAAAATAGCAGTTTTTCATATCTCCGGACCAGTAGGTGGCGCTGCGCCGAAACGCAGCATGTAGCCTCAGGTCATGCTTGTTATGACATGTACCAAGTTTGGTCTGAATAGGATAAGTCGTTGCAGAGATACAGCCATACGACTGTTTTTGTAAGCGTTACGTAAAATTTGTTTGAGCGTTTATCGGAAACGGTTTGACGAATCAATTTGATTTGCATAACTTTTGGTCAGCACTCCCTGAAGATGAGCTGGTTCAATTTTCGTGTGAATCGGACAAACCGTCTAGGACGAGTTCGAAAAAGTAGGTTTTTCAAAAAATTCAAAATGGCGGCCACATTTATGTGACGGAAAATGACTTGCTAGGGTGCAATCGAATCGGCATGAGCTCAGAAATCAGATGAAAAAAGAATTTTGATGATTGGCCTCACGGTCAAAAAGTTATTAACAAAATTAAAGTGAAATTTTGGACAGTTGGTGGCGCTAGAGGGATTGACTTAGACACACCAAAATTGGTGTACTTAATGTTGGCACTGTCCTCTATCAGAATGTCAAACCATTACAACTTTCCCGCATTCGGTTCTATGGGCTGCCATAGACGCCCAGTCGGAAGAATAATAATAATAATAATAAGAACGCCAACAAAAACAAGAGGGTCCTACGCACCTTCGGTGCTTGGCCCCTAAATATAGCTGCAAGCAGCAATTACGGGGCCAAGCACTCCAACGACAAATGTAGTAGCTAAGCATTGCATAAAGCATCACACCAAATACATTAATGAGCAATAACAGCAATTTTGGAATTATTGTATTTGAAATGGCAAAAAAAAAAAAAACACCAATACCACCTCTAGTAGCATGATTACTTGGTTTATCAAGCTTGACCAATAGGTGACACTGTTATAAAATCAATTTGGTGTACTCTGTGTGACTTTCAAATGACACACACAAAGTTTGGTGTCAATATGCCAAAGCATTCCAGGGATACAGCCTCAAGTGTCATTTTCTCATTGTGCCTCAAATTCGTCGATGTGGTATGCGAAAACGGTTTCATCTATCGACTCAAAATCCATAACTTTTAATCAGTATAGCCTGAAGATCATTTGATTCGAATTTGGTGAAAATCGGACATACGGTTGATGAGGAGTTCGAAAAAGTATGTTTTCAACATAAATCAAAATGGCGGACCGGAAGTTCAGCTTACTGTGGTATATTTGGTATCTATGTTATCGGCATAAGCCAGGGAATATTTTGAGCCCAGTTTCCTTCAAATAGGCTAATGCATTAAAAAGTTATTAGCATTTTAAAAAGTGTAATTACTCATGGTTAATGAATGGTTTATTACTCTTGACCAATAGGTGGCGCTGTTACCAAATTTATGTGGCATGGTCAGTGTGAGGTGGCGATGACACATACAAAGTTTGGTGCAAATATGTCAAAGTGTTGCAGAGATACAGCCTCAAATGCATTTTGGCACCCTTCCAGCAAATTCGTTGATGCGCTAAATGAGAACCGTTACGTATATCGACACAAAATCCATAACTTTTTGCCAGCATGTTCTGAAGATGATGCACGTTAAATTTGGTGAAAATTGGGCTAACGGTCTAGGAGGAGTTCGAAAAAGTAGGTTTTCAACATTAAGCAAAATGGCGGACAGGAAGTAAGGCCAATTTTCACATTATTGGTATCAATACTCTCGGCATGACCCACAGAATATAGCGAGACCATTTTAATTTAAATAGACTAATCTATTCAAAAGTTATTAGCATTTATGTGATATTTCATTATAACTATTGGCCACAAGGTGGCGCTGCCACCAAACTTTTTGAGTACCTTCAGGGCATGGAGCCGAATATTTTTGTAATTATTTGCGAAACGATACGATGCTGCGTTCAAAAAATACAGCATTTTAAATCATAATTCAAAATGGCCGACGCCTAAAATGGCCGACACAGGAAAATTGGATATCATTTGACTCGACATGACTCACTGAATCTAAAGAGACCAGTTGTGTGATTTTTGGCCAAACCATTCAGTAGTTATAAGCCAAAATATGCATTTTTCATATCTCCTGACCACTAGGTGGCGCTGTGTCGAAACACTGCAGGTAGTCTCAGTTCATGCTTGTTATAACACACGCCAAGTTTGGTCTCAATATGACAAACCGTTGCCGGGATATAGCCTCACGTGCATGTTTGCGTGCTTTTCGTCAAATTTGTTTACATGTCATTTGACAACAGTTGGACGAATCAACTTGAATTCCATAACTTTTTGCCAGCATGGTCTGAAGATGATCTGAGCCAATTTTCGTGGCAATCGGACTAACCGTCTAGGACGAGTTCGAAAAAGTAGGTTTTTCGAATAATTGAAAATAGCGAAAAAACTAAACCTTGCGATTTTTGAATTTTGGGGTTCATTCGACTTGGCATGAGCCAAGGATTCAGAGGAAAAAAGAATTTCCATTTTCTGGCTTACGGTTCAAAAGTTATTAGCATACAAACATTAAAAGTTTGGACAAGTGGTGGCGCTAGAGAGTAGGAGATAGAGACTTCAAATTTGCTATAGCTAATGTTGGGACTGTCCTCTATCAGTGTGCCAAATTATACAACTTTCCCGCAATCGGTTCTATGGGCTGCCATAGACTTGCGGCGGAAGAAGAAGAATAATAATAACGCCAACAAACACAATAGGTGCCTTCGCACCTTCGGTGCTTGGCCCCTAAATATAGCTGCAAGCAGCAATTACGGGGCCAAGCACTCCAACGGCAAATGTAGTAGCTAAGCATCGCATAAAGCATCACACCAAATACATTAATGAGCAATAACAGCAATTTTGGAATTATTGTATTTGAAATGGCAAAAAAAAAAAAACACCAATACCACCTCTAGTAGCATGATTACTTGGTTTATCAAGCTTGACCAATAGGTGACACTGTTATAAAATCAATTTGGTGTACTCTGTGTGTCTTTTCAATGACACACACAAAGTTTGGTGTCAATATGCCAAAGCATTCCAGGGATACAGCCTCAAGTGTCATTTTCTCATTGTGCCTCAAATTCGTCGATGTGGTATGCGAAAACGGTTTTGTCTATCGACTCAAAATCCATAACTTTGAATCAGTATAGCCTGAAGATCATTTGATTCGAATTTGGTGAAAATCGGACATACGGTTGATCAGGAGTTCGAAAAAGTATGTTTTCAACATAAATCAAAATGGCGGACCGGAAGTTCAGCTTACCGTGGTATATTTGGTATCTATGTTATCGGCATAAGCCAGGGAATATTTTGAGCCCAGTTTCCTTCAAATAGGCTAATGCATTAAAAAGTTATTAGCATTTTAAAAAGTGTAATTACTCATGGTTAATGAATGGTTTATTACTCTTGACCAATAGGTGGCGCTGTTACCAAATTTATGTGGCATGGTCAGTGTGAGGTGGCGATGACACATACAAAGTTTGGTGCAAATATGTCAAAGTGTTGCAGAGATACAGCCTCAAATGCATTTTGGCACCCTTCCAGCAAATTCGTTGATGCGCTAAATGAGAACCGTTACGTATATCGACACAAAATCCATAACTTTTTGCCAGCATGGTCTGAAGATGATGCACGTCAAATTTGGTGAAAATTGGGCTAACGGTCTAGGAGGAGTTCGAAAAAGTAGGTTTTCAACATTAAGCAAAATGGCGGACAGGAAGTAAGGCCAATTTTCACATTATTGGTATCAATACTCTCGGCATGACCCACAGAATATAGCGAGACCATTTTAATTTTAATAGACTAATTTATTCAAAAGTTATTAGCATTTATGTGATATTTCATTATAACTATTGGCCACAGGGTGGCGCTGCCACCAAACTTTTTGAGTACCTTCAGGGCATGGAGCCGAATATTTTTGTAATTATTTGCGAAACGATACGATGCTGCGTTCAAAAAATACAGCATTTTAAATCATAATTCAAAATGGCCGACGCCTAAAATGGCCGACACAGGAAAATTGGATATCATTTGACTCGACATGACTCACTGAATCTAAAGAGACCAGTTGTGTGATTTTTGGCCAAACCATTCAGTAGTTATAAGCCAAAATATGCATTTTTCATATCTCCTGACCACTAGGTGGCGCTGTGTCGAAACACTGCAGGTAGTCTCAGTTCATGCTTGTTATAACACACGCCAAGTTTGGTCTCAATATGACAAACCGTTGCCGGGATATAGCCTCACGTGCATGTTTGCGTGCTTTTCGTCAAATTTGTTTACGTGTCATTCGACAACAGTTGGACGAATCAACTTGAATTCCATAACTTTTTGCCAGCATGGTCTGAAGATGATCTGAGCCAATTTTCGTGGCAATCGGACTAACCGTCTAGGACGAGTTCGAAAAAGTAGGTTTTTCGAATAATTGAAAATAGCGAAAAAACTAAACCTTGCGATTTTTGAATTTTGGGGTTCATTCGACTTGGCATGAGCCAAGGATTCAGAGGAAAAAAGAATTTCCATTTTCTGGCTTATGGTTCAAAAGTTATTAGCATACAAACATTGAAAGTTTGGACAAGTGGTGGCGCTAGAGAGTAGGAGATAGAGACTTCAAATTTGCTATAGTTAATGTTGGGACTGTCCTCTATCAGTGTGCCAAATTATACAACTTTCCCGCAATCGGTTCTATGGGCTGCCATAGACTTGCGGCGGAAGAAGAAGAAGAAGAATAAATATAGCTGCAAGCAGCAATTACGGGGCCAAGCACCCCAACGGCAAATGTAGTAGCTAAGCATCGCATAAAGCATCACACCAAATACATTAATGAGCAATAACAGCAATTTTGGAATTATTGTATTTGAAATGGCAAAAAAAAAAAAAACACCAATACCACCTCTAGTAGCATGATTACTTGGTTTATCAAGCTTGACCAATAGGTGACACTGTTATAAAATCAATTTGGTGTACTCTGTGTGACTTTTCAATGACACACACAAAGTTTGGTGTCAATATGCCAAAGCATTCAAGGGATACAGCCTCAAGTGTAATTTTTTCATTGTGCCTCAAATTCGTCGATGTGGTATGCGAAAACGGTTTTGTCTATCGACTCAAAATCCATAACTTTGAATCAGTATAGCCTGAAGATCATTTGATTCGAGTTTGGTGAAAATCGGACATACGGTTGATGAGGAGTTCGAAAAAGTATGTTTTCAACATAAATCAAAATGGCGGACCGGAAGTTCAGCTTACCGTGGTATATTTGGTATCTATGTTATCGGCATAAGCCAGGGAATATTTTGAGCCCAGTTTCCTTCAAATAGGCTAATGCATTAAAAAGTTATTAGCATTTTAAAAAGTGTAATTACTCATGGTTAATGAATGGTTTATTACTCTTGACCAATAGGTGGCGCTGTTACCAAATTTATGTGGCATGGTCAGTGTGAGGTGGCGATGACACATACAAAGTTTGGTGCAAATATGTCAAAGTGTTGCAGAGATACAGCCTCAAATGCATTTTGGCACCCTTCCAGCAAATTCGTTGATGCGCTAAATGAGAACCGTTACGTATATCGACACAAAATCCATAACTTTTTGCCAGCATGGTCTGAAGATGATGCACGTCAAATTTGGTGAAAATTGGGCTAACGGTCTAGGAGGAGTTCGAAAAAGTAGGTTTTCAACATTAAGCAAAATGGCGGACAGGAAGTAAGGCCAATTTTCACATTATTGGTATCAATACTCTCGGCATGACCCACAGAATATAGCGAGACCATTTTAATTTTAATAGACTAATTTATTCAAAAGTTATTAGCATTTATGTGATATTTCATTATAACTATTGGCCACAAGGTGGCGCTGCCACCAAACTTTTTGAGTACCTTCAGGGCATGGAGCCGAATATTTTTGTAATTATTTGCGAAACGATACGATGCTGCGTTCAAAAAATACAGCATTTTAAATCATAATTCAAAATGGCTGACGCCTAAAATGGCCGACACAGGAAAATTGGATATCATTTGACTCGACATGACTCACTGAATCTAAAGAGACCAGTTGTGTGATTTTTGGCCAAACCATTCAGTAGTTATAAGCCAAAATATGCATTTTTCATATCTCCTGACCACTAGGTGGCGCTGTGTCGAAACACTGCAGGTAGTCTCAGTTCATGCTTGTTATAACACACGCCAAGTTTGGTCTCAATATGACAAACCGTTGCCGGGATATAGCCTCATGTGCATGTTTGCGTGCTTTTCATCAAATTTGTTTACGTGTCATTCGACAACAGTTGGACGAATCAACTTGAATTCCATAACTTTTTGCCAGCATGGTCTGAAGATGATCTGAGCCAATTTTCGTGGCAATCGGACTAACCGTCTAGGACGAGTTCGAAAAAGTAGGTTTTTCGAATAATTGAAAATAGCGAAAAAACTAAACCTTGCGATTTTTGAATTTTGGGGTTCATTCGACTTGGCATTAGCCAAGGATTCAGAGGAAAAAAGAATTTCCATTTTCTGGCTTACGGTTCAAAAGTTATTAGCATACAAACATTGAAAGTTTGGACAAGTGGTGGCGCTAGAGAGTAGGAGATAGAGACTTCAAATTTGCTATAGTTAATGTTGGGACTGTCCTCTATCAGTGTGCCAAATTATACAACTTTCCCGCAAACGGTTCTATGGGCTGCCATAGACTTGCGGCGGAAGAAGAAGAAGAAGAATAATAAATATAGCTGCAAGCAGCAATTACGGGGCCAAGCACTCCAACGGCAAATGTAGGAGCTAAGCATCGCATGAAGCATCCCACCAAATTCATTAATGAGCAATAACAGCAATTTTGGAATTATTGTAATTGAAATGGCAAAAAAAAATCATAATACCACCTCTAGTAGCATGATTACTTGGCTTATCAAGCTTGACCAATAGGTGGCACTGTTATAAAATCAATTTGGTGTACTCTGTGTGACTTGACACACACAAAGTTTGGTGTCAATATGCCAAAGCATTCCAGGGATACAGCCTCAAGTGTCATTTTCTCATTGTGCCTCAAATTCGTCGATGTGGTATGCGAAAACGGTTTTGTCTATCGACTCAAAAGCCATAACTTTGAGTCAGCATAGTCTGAAGATCATTTGATTCGAATTTGGTGAAAATCGGACCTACGGTTGATGAGGAGTTCGACAAAAAAGGTTTTCAACATAAATCAAAATGGCGGACCGGAAGTTCAGCTTACTATGGTATATTTGGTATCTATGTTATCGGCATAAACCAGGGAATATTTTGAGCCCAGTTCCATTCGAATGGGCTAATGCAATAAAAAGTTATTAGCATTTTTACAAGTGTAATTATTCATGGTTAATGAATGGTTTATTACTCTTGACCAATAGGTGGCGCTGTCACCAAATTTCTGTGGCATGGTCAGTGTGAGGTGGCGATGACACATACAAAATTTGGTGCAAATATGTCAAAGCGTTGCAGAGATACAGCCTCAAATGCATTTTGGCACCCTTCCAGCAAATTCGTTGATGCGCTAAATGAGAACTGTTTCGTATATCGACACGAAATCCATAACTTTTTGCCAGCATGGTCTGAAGATGATTCACGTCAAATTTGGTGAAAATTGGACTAACGGTCTAGGAGGAGTTCGAAAAAGTAGGTTTTCAACATTAAGCAAAATGGCGGACAGGAAGTATGGCCAATTTTCACATAATTGGTATCAATGCTCTAGGCATGACCCACAGAATATAGCGAGACCATTTTAATTTTAATAGTCTAAATTATTCAAAAGTTATTAGCATTTATGTGATATTTCATTATAACTATTGGCCACAAGGTGGCGCTGCCACCAAACTTTTTGAGTACCTTCAGGGCATGGAGCCGAATATTTTTGTAATTATTTGCGAAACGATACGATGCTGCGTTCAAAAAATACAGCATTTTGAAACATAATTCAAAATGGCCGACGCCTAAAATGGCCGACACAGGAAAATTGGATATCATTCGACTCGACATGACTCACTGAATCTAAAGAGACCAGTTGTGTGATTTTTGGCCAAACCATTCAGTAGTTATAAGCCAAAATATGCATTTTTCATATCTCCTGACCACTAGGTGGCGCTGTGTCGAAACACAGCAGGTAGTCTCAGTTCATGCTTGTTATAACACACGCCAAGTTTGGTCTCAATATGACAAACCGTTGCCGGGATATAGCCTCACGTGCATGTTTGCGTGCTTTTCGTCAAATTTGTTTACGTGTCATTCGACAACAGTTGGACGAATCAACTTGAATTCCATAACTTTTTGCCAGCATGGTCTGAAGATGATCTGAGCCAATTTTCGTGGCAATCGGACTAACCGTCTAGGACGAGTTCGAAAAAGTAGGTTTTTCGAATAATTGAAAATAGCAAAAAAACTAAACCTTGCGATTTTTGAATTGTAGGGTTCATTCGACTTGGCCTGAGCCAAGGATTCAGAGGAAAAAAGAATTTCCATTTTCTGGCTTACGGTTCAAAAGTTATTAGCATACAAACATTGAAAGTTTGGACAAGTGGTGGCGCTAGAGAGTAGGAGTTAGAGGCTTCAAATTTGCTATAGTTAATGTTGGGACTGTCCTCTATCAGTGTGCCAAATTATACAACTTTCCCGCAAACGGTTCTATGGGCTGCCATAGACTTGCGGCGGAAGAAGAAGAAGAAGAATAATAATAACGCCAACGAAAACAATAGGTGCCTACGCACCTTCGGTGCTTGGCCCCTAAATATAGCTGCAAGCAGCAATTACGGGGCCAAGCACTCCAACGGCAAATGTAGTAGCTAAGCATCGCATAAAGCATCACACCAAATACATTAATGAGCAATAACAGCAATTTTGGAATTATTGTATTTGAAATGGCAAAAAAAAAAACACCAATACCACCTCTAGTAGCATGATTACTTGGTTTATCAAGCTTGACCAATAGGTGACACTGTTATAAAATCAATTTGGTGTACTCTGTGTGACTTTTCAATGACACACACAAAGTTTGGTGTCAATATGCCAAAGCATTCCAGGGATACAGCCTCAAGTGTAATTTTCTCATTGTGCCTCAAATTCGTCGATGTGGTATGCGAAAACGGTTTTGTCTATCGACTCAAAATCCATAACTTTGTGTCAACATAGTCTGAAGATCATCTGATTCGAATTTGGTGAAAATTGGACATACGGTTCATGAGGAGTTCGAAAAAGTAGGTTTTCCACATAAATCAAAATGGTGGACCGGAACTTCAGTAAACACTGGCATATTTGGTATCTATGTTATCAGCATAAGCCAGGGAATATTTTGAGCCCAGTTTCTTTGCAATAGGCTAATGGACTAAAAAGTTATTAGCATTTTAAAAAGTGTAATTACTCATGGTTAATGAATGGTTTGTTACTCTTGACCAATAGGTGGCGCTGTTACCAAATTTATGTGGCATGGTCAGTGTGAGGTGGCGATGACACATACAAAGTTTGGTGCAAATATGTCAAAGTGTTGCAGAGATACAGCCTCAAATGCATTTTGGCACCCTTCCAGCAAATTCGTTGATGCGCTAAATGAGAACCGTTACGTATATCGACACAAAATCCATAACTATTTGCCAGCATGGTCTGAAGATGATTCACGTCAAATTTGGTGAAAATTGGGCTAACGGTCTAGGAGGAGTTCGAAAAAGTAGGTTTTCAACATTAAGCAAAATGGCGGACAGGAAGTAAGGCCAATTTTCACATTATTGGTATCAATACTCTCGGCATGACCCACAGAATATAGCGAGACCATTTTAATTTTAATAGACTAATTTATTCAAAAGTTATTAGCGTTTATGTGATATTTCATTATAACTATTGGCCACAAGGTGGCGCTGCCACCAAACTTTTTGAGTACCTTCAGGGCATGGAGCCGAATATTTTTGTAATTATTTGCGAAACGATACGATGCTGCGTTCAAAAAATACAGCATTTTGAAACATAATTCAAAATGGCCGACGCCTAAAATGGCCGACACAGGAAAATTGGATATCATTCGACTCGACATGACTCACTGAATCTAAAGAGACCAGTTGTGTGATTTTTGGCCAAACCATTCAGTAGTTATAAGCCAAAATATGCATTTTTCATATCTCCTGACCACTAGGTGGCGCTGTGTCGAAACACAGCAGGTAGTCTCAGTTCATGCTTGTTATAACACACGCCAAGTTTGGTCTCAATATGACAAACCGTTGCCGGGATATAGCCTCACGTGCATGTTTGCGTGCTTTTCGTCAAATTTGTTTACGTGTCATTCGACAACAGTTGGACGAATCAACTTGAATTCCATAACTTTTTGCCAGCATGGTCTGAAGATGATCTGAGCCAATTTTCGTGGAAATCGGACTAACCGTCTAGGACGAGTTCGAAAAAGTAGGTTTTTCGAATAATTGAAAATAGCGAAAAAACTAAACCTTGCGATTTTTGAATTTTAGGGTTCATTCGACTTGGCCTGAGCCAAGGATTCAGAGGAAAAAAGAATTTCCATTTTCTGGCTTACGGTTCAAAAGTTATTAGCATACAAACATTGAAAGTTTGGACAAGTGGTGGCGCTAGAGAGTAGGAGTTAGAGGCTTCAATTTTGCTATAGTTAATGTTGGGACTGTCCTCTATCAGTGTGCCAAATTATACAACTTTCCCGCAAACGGTTCTATGGGCTGCCATAGACTTGCGGCGGAAGAAGAAGAAGAAGAATAATAATAATAATAACGGCAACGAAAACAATAGGTGCCTACGCACCTTCGGTGCTTGGCCCCTAATAACGCCAACGAAAACAATAGGTGCCTACGCACCTTCGGTGCTTGGCCCCTAATAATAATAACGCCAACGAAAACAATAGGTGCCTACGCACCTTCGGTGCTTGGCCCCTAATAATAACGCCAACGAAAACAATAGGTGCCTACGCACCTTCGGTGCTTGGCCCCTAATAATAACGCCAACGAAAACAATAGGTGCCTACGCACCTTCGGTGCTTGGCCCCTAAATATAGCTGCAAGCAGCAATTACGGGGCCAAGCACTCCAACGGCAATGTAGTAGCTAAGCATCGCATGAAGCATCACACCAAATACATTAATGAGCAATAACAGCAATTTTGGAATTATTGTATTTGAAATGGCAAAAAAAAAAAAAAAACACCAATACCACCTCTAGTAGCATGATTACTTGGTTTATCAAGCTTGACCAATAGGTGACACTGTTATAAAATCAATTTGGTGTACTCTGTGTGACTTTTCAATGACACACACAAAGTTTGGTGTCAATATGCCAAAGCATTCCAGGGATACAGCCTCAAGTGTCATTTTCTCATTGTGCCTCAAATTCGTCGATGTGGTATGCGAAAACGGTTTTGTCTATCGACTCAAAATCCATAACTTTGAATCAGTATAGCCTGAAGATCATTTGATTCGAATTTGGAGAAAATCGGACATACAGTTGATCAGGAGTTCGAAAAAGTATGTTTTCAACATAAATCAAAATGGCGGACCGGAAGTTCAGCTTACCGTGGTATATTTGGTATCTATGTTATCGGCATAAGCCAGGGAATATTTTGAGCCCAGTTTCCTTCAAATAGGCTAATGCATTAAAAAGTTATTAGCATTTTAAAAAGTGTAATTACTCATGGTTAATGAATGGTTTATTACTCTTGACCAATAGGTGGCGCTGTTACCAAATTTATGTGGCATTGTCAGTCTGAGGTGGCGATGACACATACAAAGTTTGGTGCAAATATGTCAAAGCGTTGCAGAGATACAGCCTCAAATGCATTTTGGCACCTTTCCAGCAAATTCGTTGATGCGTTAAATGACAACCGTTTCGTATATCGACACGAAATCCATAACTTTTTGTCAGCATGGTCTGACGATGATTCACGTCAAATTTGGTGAAAATCGGACTAACGGTCTAGGAGGAGTTCGAAAAAGTAGGTTTTCAACATTAAGCAAAATGGCGGACAGGAAGTAAGGCCAATTTTCACATTATTGGTATCAATACTCTCGGCATGACCCACAGAATATAGCGAGACCATTTTAATTTTAATAGACTAATTTATTCAAAAGTTATTAGCATTTATGTGATATTTCATTATAACTATTGGCCACAAGGTGGCGCTGCCACCAAACTTTTTGAGTACCTTCAGGGCATGGAGCCGAATATTTTTGTAATTATTTGCGAAACGATACGATGCTGCGTTAAAAAAATACAGCATTTTAAATCATAATTCAAAATGGCCGACGCCTAAAATGGCCGACACAGGAAAATTGGATATCATTTGACTCGACATGACTCACTGAATCTAAAGAGACCAGTTGTGTGATTTTTGGACAAACCATTCAGTAGTTATAAGCCAAAATATGCATTTTTCATATCTCCTGACCACTAGGTGGCGCTGTGTCGAAACACTGCAGGTAGTCTCAGTTCATGCTTGTTATAACACACGCCAAGTTTGGTCTCAATATGACAAACCGTTGCCGGGATATAGCCTCACGTGCATGTTTGCGTGCTTTTCCTCAAATTTGTTTACGTGTCATTCGACAACAGTTGGACGAATCAACTTGAATTCCATAACTTTTTGCCAGCATGGTCTGAAGATGATCTGAGCCAATTTTCGTGGCAATCGGACTAACCGTCTAGGACGAGTTCGAAAAAGTAGGTTTTACGAACAATTGACGATAGCGAAAAAACTAAGCCTTGCGATTTTTGAATTTCGGTGTCCATTCGACTCGGCATGAGCCAAGGAATCACAGGAAAAAAGAATTTTCATTTTGTGGCTTACGGTTCAAGAGTTATTAGCATCAAGTTTTTGAAAGTTTAGACAATTGGTGGCGCTAGAGAGTTTGAGTTAGAGACTTCAAATTTGCTACGGTTAATGTTCAGACAGTCCTCTATTAGTGTGCCAAATTATACAACTTTCCCGCAATCGGTTCTATGGGCTACCATAGACTTGGGGTGGAAGAAGAAGAGGAAGAATAATAATAATAACGCCAACAAACACAATAGGTGCCTTCGCACCTTCGGTGCTTGGCCCCTAATAACGCCAACAAACACAATAGGTGCCTTCGCACCTTCGGTGCTTGGCCCCTAATAAATATAGCTGCAAGCAGCAATTACGGGGCCAAGCACTCCAACGGCAAATGTAGGAGCTAAGCATGGCATGAAGCATCACACCAAATACATTAATGAGCAATAACAGTAATTTTGGAATTATTGTAATTGAAATGGCAAAAAAAAATCATAATACCACCTCTAGTAGCATGATTACTTGGCTTATAAAGTTTGACCAATAGGTGGCACTGTTATGAAATCAATTTGGTGTACTCTGTTTGACTTTTCAATGACACACACAAAGTTTGGTGTTAATATGCCACAGCATTCCAGAGATGCAGCCTCAAGTGTCATTTTGTCATTGTGTTTCAACTTCGTCGCTTTGGTATGCGAAAACGGTTTTGTCTATCGACACAAAATCCATAACTTTGAGTCAACCTAGTCTGAAGATCATCTGATTCGAATTTGGTGAAAATTGGACATACGGTTCATGAGGAGTTCGAAAAAGTAGGTTTTCCACATAAATCAAAATGGTGGACCGGAACTTCAGTAAACACTGGCATATTTGGTATCTATGTTATCGGCATAAGCCAGGGAATATTTTGAGCCCAGTTTCGTTGCAATAGGCTAATGGACTAAAAAGTTATTAGCATTTTAAAAAGTGTAATTACTCATGGTTAATGAATGGTTTATTACTCTTGACCAATAGGTGGCGCTGTTACCAAATTTATGTGGCATGGTCAGTGTGAGGTGGCGATGACACATACAAAGTTTGGTGCAAATATGTCAAAGTGTTGCAGAGATACAGCCTCAAATGCATTTTGGCACCCTTCCAGCAAATTCGTTGATGCGCTAAATGAGAACCGTTACGTATATCGACACAAAATCCATAACTTTTTGCCAGCATGGTCTGAAGATGATTCACGTCAAATTTGGTGAAAATTGGGCTAACGGTCTAGGAGGAGTTCGAAAAAGTAGGTTTTCAACATTAAGCAAAATGGCGGACAGGAAGTAAGGCCAATTTTCAAATTATTGGTATCAATACTCTCGGCATGACCCACAGAATATAGCGAGACCATTTTAATTTTAATAGACTAATTTATTCAAAAGTTATTAGCGTTTATGTGATATTTCATTATAACTATTGGCCACAAGGTGGCGCTGCCACCAAACTTTTTGAGTACCTTCAGGGCATGGAGCCGAATATTTTTGTAATTATTTGCGAAACGATACGATGCTGCGTTCAAAAAATACAGCATTTTGAAACATAATTCAAAATGGCCGACGCCTAAAATGGCCGACACAGGAAAATTGGATATCATTCGACTCGACATGACTCACTGAATCTAAAGAGACCAGTTGTGTGATTTTTGGCCAAACCATTCAGTAGTTATAAGCCAAAATATGCATTTTTCATATCTCCTGACCACTAGGTGGCGCTGTGTCGAAACACAGCAGGTAGTCTCAGTTCATGCTTGTTATAACACACTCCAAGTTTGGTCTCAATATGACAAACCGTTGCCGGGATATAGCCTCACGTGCATGTTTGCGTGCTTTTTGTCAAATTTGTTTACGTGTCATTCGACAACAGTTGGACGAATCAACTTGAATTCCATAACTTTTTGCCAGCATGGTCTGAAGATGATCTGAGCCAATTTTCGTGGCAATCGGACTAACCGTCTAGGACGAGTTCGAAAAAGTAGGTTTTTCGAATAATTGAAAATAGCGAAAAAACTAAACCTTGCGATTTTTGAATTTCGGGGTTCATTCGACTTGGCATGAGCCAAGGATTCAGAGGAAAAAAGAATTTCCATTTTCTGGCTTACGGTTCAAAAGTTATTAGCATACAAACATTGAAAGTTTGGACAAGTGGTGGCGCTAGAGAGTAGGAGATAGAGACTTCAAATTTGCTATAGTTAATGTTGGGACTGTCCTCTATCAGTGTGCCAAATTATACAACTTTCCCGCAATCGGTTCTATGGGCTGCCATAGACTTGCGGCGGAAGAAGAAGAAGAAGAAGAATAAATATAGCTGCAAGCAGCAATTACGGGGCCAAGCACTCCAACGGCAAATGTAGGAGCTAAGCATGGCATGAAGCATCACACCAAATACATTAATGAGCAATAACAGTAATTTTGGAATTATTGTAATTGAAATGGCAAAAAAAAAATCATAATACCACCTCTAGTAGCATGATTACTTGGCTTATAAAGTTTGACCAATAGGTGGCACTGTTATGAAATCAATTTGGTGTACTCTGTTTGACTTTTCAATGACACACACAAAGTTTGGTGTTAATATGCCACAGCATTCCAGAGATGCAGCCTCAAGTGTCATTTTGTCATTGTGTTTCAACTTCGTCGCTTTGGTATGCGAAAACGGTTTTGTCTATCGACACAAAATCCATAACTTTGTGTCAACATAGTCTGAAGATCATCTGATTCGAATTTGGTGAAAATTGGACATACGGTTCATGAGGAGTTCGAAAAAGTAGGTTTTCCACATAAATCAAAATGGTGGACCGGAACTTCAGTAAACACTGGCATATTTGGTATCTATGTTATCGGCATAAGCCAGGGAATATTTTGAGCCCAGTTTCTTTGCAATAGGCTAATGGACTAAAAAGTTATTAGCATTTTAAAAAGTGTAATTACTCATGGTTAATGAATGGTTTATTACTCTTGACCAATAGGTGGCGCTGTTACCAAATTTATGTGGCATGGTCAGTGTGAGGTGGCGATGACACATACAAAGTTTGGTGCAAATATGTCAAAGTGTTGCAGAGATACAGCCTCAAATGCATTTTGGCACCCTTCCAGCAAATTCGTTGATGCGCTAAATGAGAACCGTTACGTATATCGACACAAAATCCATAACTTTTTGCCAGCATGGTCTGAAGATGATTCACGTCAAATTTGGTGAAAATTGGGCTAACGGTCTAGGAGGAGTTCGAAAAAGTAGGTTTTCAACATTAAGCAAAATGGCGGACAGGAAGTAAGGCCAATTTTCACATTATTGGTATCAATACTCTCGGCATGACCCACAGAATATAGCGAGACCATTTTAATTTTAATAGACTAATTTATTCAAAAGTTATTAGCGTTTATGTGATATTTCATTATAACTATTGGCCACAAGGTGGCGCTGCCACCAAACTTTTTGAGTACCTTCAGGGCATGGAGCCGAATATTTTTGTAATTATTTGCGAAACGATACGATGCTGCGTTCAAAAAATACAGCATTTTGAAACATAATTCAAAATGGCCGACGCCTAAAATGGCCGACACAGGAAAATTGGATATCATTCGACTCGACATGACTCACTGAATCTAAAGAGACCAGTTGTGTGATTTTTGGCCAAACCATTCAGTAGTTATAAGCCAAAATATGCATTTTTCATATCTCCTGACCACTAGGTGGCGCTGTGTCGAAACACAGCAGGTAGTCTCAGTTCATGCTTGTTATAACACACGCCAAGTTTGGTCTCAATATGACAAACCGTTGCCGGGATATAGCCTCACGTGCATGTTTGCGTGCTTTTCGTCAAATTTGTTTACGTGTCATTCGACAACAGTTGGACGAATCAACTTGAATTCCATAACTTTTTGCCAGCATGGTCTGAAGATGATCTGAGCCAATTTTCGTGGAAATCGGACTAACCGTCTAGGACGAGTTCGAAAAAGTAGGTTTTTCGAATAATTGAAAATAGCGAAAAAACTAAACCTTGCGATTTTTGAATTTTAGGGTTCATTCGACTTGGCCTGAGCCAAGGATTCAGAGGAAAAAAGAATTTCCATTTTCTGGCTTACGGTTCAAAAGTTATTAGCATACAAACATTGAAAGTTTGGACAAGTGGTGGCGCTAGAGAGTAGGAGTTAGAGGCTTCAAATTTGCTATAGTTAATGTTGGGACTGTCCTCTATCAGTGTGCCAAATTATACAACTTTCCCGCAAACGGTTCTATGGGCTGCCATAGACTTGCAGCGGAAGAAGAAGAAGAAGAAGAAGAATAAATATAGCTGCAAGCAGCAATTACGGGGCCAAGCACTCCAACGGCAAATGTAGGAGCTAAGCATGGCATGAAGCATCACACCAAATACATTAATGAGCAATAACAGTAATTTTGGAATTATTGTAATTGAAATGGCAAAAAAAAAATCATAATACCACCTCTAGTAGCATGATTACTTGGCTTATAAAGTTTGACCAATAGGTGGAACTGTTATGAAATCAATTTGGTGTACTCTGTTTGACTTTTCAATGACACACACAAAGTTTGGTGTTAATATGCCACAGCATTCCAGAGATGCAGCCTCAAGTGTCATTTTGTCATTGTGTTTCAACTTCGTCGCTTTGGTATGCGAAAACGGTTTTGTCTATCGACACAAAATCCATAACTTTGTGTCAACATAGTCTGAAGATCATCTGATTCGAATTTGGTGAAAATTGGACCTACGGTTCATGAGGAGTTCGAAAAAGTAGGTTTTCCACATAAATCAAAATGGTGGACCGGAACTTCAGTAAACACTGGCATATTTGGTATCTATGTTATCGGCATTAGCCAGGGAATATTTTGAGCCCAGTTTCGTTGCAATAGGCTAATGGACTAAAAAGTTATTAGCATTTTTAAAAGTGTAAATATTCATTGTTAATGAATGGTTTATTACTCTTGACCAATAGGTGGCGCTGTTACCAAATTTATGTGGCATTGTCAGTCTGAAGTGGCGATGACACATACAAAGTTTGGTGCAAATATGTCAAAGCGTTGCAGAGATACAGCCTCAAATGCATTTTGGCACCTTTCCAGCAAATTCGTTGATGCGTTAAATGACAACCGTTTCGTATATCGACACGAAATCCATAACTTTTTGCCAGCATGGACTGACGATGATTCACGTCAAATTTGGTGAAAATCGGACTAACGGTCTAGGAGGAGTTCGAAAAAGTAGGTTTTCAACATTAAGCAAAATGGCGGACAGGAAGTAAAGCCAATTTTCACATTATTGGTATCAATACTCTCGGCATGACCCACAGAATATAGCGAGACCATTTTAATTTTAATAGACTAATTTATTCAAAAGTTATTAGCATTTATGTGATATTTCATTATAACTATTGGCCACAAGGTGGCGCTGCCACCAAACTTTTTGAGTACCTTCAGGGCATGGAGCCGAATATTTTTGTAATTATTTGCGAAACGATACGATGCTGCGTTCAAAAAATACAGCATTTTAAATCATAATTCAAAATGGCCGACGCCTAAAATGGCCGACACAAGAAAACTGGATATCATTTGACTCGACATGACTCACTGAATCTAAAGAGACCAGTTGTGTGATTTTTGGCCAAACCATTCAGTAGTTATAAGCCAAAATTTGCATTTTTCATATCTCCTGACCACTAGGTGGCGCTGTGTCGAAACACTGCAGGTAGTCTCAGTTCATGCTTGTTATAACACACGCCAAGTTTGGTCTCAATATGACAAACCGTTGCCGGGATATAGCCTCACGTGCATGTTTGCGTGCTTTTTGTCAAATTTGTTTACGTGTCATTCGACAACAGTTGGACGAATCAACTTGAATTCCATAACTTTTTGCCAGCATGGTCTGAAGATGATCTGAGCCAATTTTCGTGGCAATCAGACTAACCGTCTAGGACGAGTTCGAAAAAGTAGGTTTTTCGGATAATTGAAAATAGCGAAAAAACTAAACCTTGCGATTTTTGAATTTTGGGGTTCATTCGACTTGGCATGAGCCAAGGATTCAGAGGAAAAAAGAATTTCCATTTTCTGGCTTACGGTTCAAAAGTTATTAGCATACAAACATTGAAAGTTTGGACAAGTGGTGGCGCTAGAGAGTAGGAGATAGAGACTTCAAATTTGCTATAGTTAATGTTGGGACTGTCCTCTATCAGTGTGCCAAATTATACAACTTTCCCGCAATCGGCTCTATGGGCTGCCGTAGACTTGCGGCGGAAGAAGAAGAAGAAGAAGAAGAAGAAGCAGAATAATAATAACGCCAACGGAAACAATAGGTGCCTACGCACCTTCGGTGCTTGGCCCCTAAATATAGCTGCAAGCAGCAATCACGGGGCCAAGCATTCCAGCGGCAACATCAGGAGCTAAGCATATGTAGCATCAGACCAAATGCAACAATGAATAATGAAATTAATAATTGCATGATTGTAATTGAAATGGCTGAAAATCGTTAATAAAAGTTCCACAGCGAGGAGCTAAGCATGGCATGGAGCATCAGACCAAATGCAACGAGTAAGAAAAGCAATTATTGGAAGAGTGTAATTGAAACAGCCAGTAAAACTCCAGTAAAATGATGCATTATCATTTTTGGAAAATAGGTGGCGCTGTAATCAAATCGCTTTGTTGTGTTCTGTGGGAGGTGACAATGTTGTGGTCAATTTCTTTCAAAATACTTACAAACCTTTAGGTCAATGAGTCGAACATGCCCACCGAGTTTCCTTCCGATCGACTTCCATTAACCTTGTCAAATAGGTGCTTAAAGTTGTTTGGCCAATGGCGGCCATGTTTTTTAAGATAAGTGAAATTCCTCATAGACACTTATGCCACATTGGGCCATACCAATTTTCAAGTTGATTGGATCAGCGGTTGCTTAGTAATAGCCATTTTAGTTTTTTTTTCATCCTGTAGCGCCACCAAGTGGCAGATATGGAAAAAAATATAATTTGACTAAAGTTTTTGTTCATGCATATGAGTTCTGAGTTTGGTGAAGATATCTCATTTTGTTCCCGAGTTATAGCCTTTTTCATAAAATTGGTCCACGAATTTGAATGTTTTGGGTCACCTGGTTTTTTGTTCAGTCTTGATCAAACCACTGCAGTAATATTCTCAGGACTCTCTAGATCAATAACTTTGAAAAAATATGTTGTATTTTGTCCTTTGGTTAGATAACATTTAAACAGGCCTGAAAAACAAAAGATTTCTGATGTGAATGGCATTAAACTGCAAAAAAAAAAGGGGTAATATAATCACACATGCATTAGATCTGTATTTTTTCTAAACAATCATGCAAAATTTAACAGAGATTAGGTAAAAAAGAACACTGTAATATTTATAAAGCTTCAAAACCCAGTGTTGAATAAAAAATTGCAATTATAACCACTAGATGTCACCGGAAGACCACTAATGAGCTCACTAAAGACTAAAACATTACAGTTTATGGGCTTGTTGAGGGATTCATCTAGAAAAAATGTATATTACTATTATTTAATATTACTGTTCAAGCATTTCAGATCACATTGAGTCAAAGTTTACCAATTTATTCATACAGATATATCTAATGTTTATAATTATGCCAGATTATGATTGCAATGAAACCTGAAAAATGACATAGAAGCCCATAAAAACAGAAGACTTGCAATAGGTTTTATCACCCATCATTTATTTTAATTATCTATATATATAACAAAATGTGTGCATCTGTGTGTGGGTTTAAGCATGCTTATTGAGTATTAATATAGTAGTTTAAACATTTCATGTTTGTGTGTGTCTGTAATTCTGTTCTATTCTTTTACTGTCAGCCATATCTAGGTTATTTAAAATCAGTGCAGTACTATTATCTAGACTGTGAAATTATACATAAATTGCGTATGCTTCTTTGGAATGAAATTAAGACAACATATAACAGTTATAAAGGTTAAAGAGACAGTGTTGTATGATAAATTGCATTTACGACCACTAGATGTCACTGGAAGACCACTAATGGGCTTTGCAGAGATATAGCCTCAGACTCATTTTGTGAAGATGCCTGACATCTGAAGCAGCGCTGTACAAAAACGGTTTCGTCTATTGACACGAAATCCATAACTTTTTGTCAGCACGGTCTGAAGATGATCTGATTCAATTTTGGTGAAAATCAGACAAACGGTTGAGGATGAGTTTAAAAAAAAAGGTTTTCAACATGAATCAAAATGGCGGACAGGAAGTTTTGCTTAATATGACATAATTGGTATGTATGTTGTCGGCATGTCCCAAGGAACATTTTGAGACATGTTTCATGATAATAGGCTAATGCAATCAAAAGTTATTAGCATTATTGGAAATGTAATAATTAGCGGTTATTGATTGGTTTATTACTCTTGACCAATAGTTGGCGCTGTGACCAAAATGATGTGGCGTGGTCAATGTGATGTGACAATGTCACATATTAAGTTTTGTGTAAATATCTCCAACCTTTGCAGAGATACAGCCTCAGATGCAGTTTGGCATCTTTCCAGCAAATTCGTTGGTACGCTAATTGAAAACGGTTACGTGTATCGACACAAATTCCATAACTTTTTGCCAGCATGGTCTGAAGATGATCCAAATCAAATTTGGTGAAAATCTGAGCAACGGTCTAGGAGGAGTTCGAAAAAGTAGGTTTTCAACATGAATCAAAATGGCGGACAGGAAATTTTGCCAAAATTGACAAATGGGGTATCGGTGTTCTCGGCATGACCCAAGGAATCTATCAACATCAGCTTTGTTACAATAGGCTAATGTATGCAAAAGTTATAAGCATTTTTCGAAAAACCGTTATAACTATTGACCACAAGGTGGCGCTGCCCCCAATTTTTTTGTGTACATTCAGGGCATGGAGCCGGACATTTTTGTAATTATTTGCGAAACGATACGGAACTTCATTCTTAAGATACAGCAATTTACAACTAAATTCAAAATGGCCGACGCCCAAAATGGCCGAATTGGGAAAATTCGGTATCATTCGACTCGGAATGATGCACTGAATCTAAAGACACCACTTTTGTGATTTTTGGCAAAACCGTTCAGAAGTTATGAGCAAAAACATGCATTTTTCATATCTCCTGACCACTAGGGGGCACAGCGCCGAAACACTGCAGGTAGTCCCAGGGAATGGTTGTTATAAGACCCACCAAGATTGGTCTCAATAGGCCAAACCGTTGCGGAGATATAGCCTCACGTTCACGTTTGCGTGCTTTTCGAAGAATTCGTTCATGAGCTATTCGGAAACGGTTTGAGAAATCAACTTGAATTCCATAACTTTTTGCCAGCATGGTCTGAAGATTATCTGATTCAATTTTCGTGACCATCGGTGCAACGGCCTAGGACGAGTTCGAAAAAGTAGGTTTTACGAACAATAGACGATAGCGAAAAAACTAAGCCTTGCGATTTTTGAATTTCGGTGTCCATTCGACTCGGCATGAGCCAAGGAATCACAGGAAAAAAGAATTTTCATTTTGTGGCTTACGGTTCAAGAGTTATTAGCATCAAGTTTTTGAAAGTTTAGACAATTGGTGGCGCTAGAGAGTTTGAGTTAGAGACTTCAAATTTGCTACGGTTAATGTTCAGACAGTCCTCTATTAGTGTGCCAAATTATACAACTTTCCCGCAATCGGTTCTATGGGCTACCATAGACTTGGGGTGGAAGAAGAAGAATAATAATAATAAATATAGCTGCAAGCAGCAATTACGGGGCCAAGCACTCCAACGGCAAATGTAGGAGCTAAGCATGGCATGAAGCATCACACCAAATACATTAATGAGCAATAACAGTAATTTTGGAATTATTGTAATTGAAATGGCAAAAAAAAAAATCATAATACCACCTCTAGTAGCATGATTACTTGGCTTATAAAGTTTGACCAATAGGTGGCACTGTTATGAAATCAATTTGGTGTACTCTGTTTGACTTTTCAATGACACACACAAAGTTTGGTGTTAATATGCCACAGCATTCCAGAGATGCAGCCTCAAGTGTCATTTTGTCATTGTGTTTCAACTTCGTCGCTTTGGTATGCGAAAACGGTTTTGTCTATCGACACAAAATCCATAACTTTGTGTCAACATAGTCTGAAGATCATCTGATTCGAATTTGGTGAAAATTGGACATACGGTTCATGAGGAGTTCGAAAAAGTAGGTTTTCCACATAAATCAAAATGGTGGACCGGAACTTCAGTAAACACTGGCATATTTGGTATCTATGTTATCGGCATAAGCCAGGGAATATTTTGAGCCCAGTTTCTTTGCAATAGGCTAATGGACTAAAATGTTATTAGCATTTTAAAAAGTGTAATTACTCATGGTTAATGAATGGTTTATTACTCTTGACCAATAGGTGGCGCTGTTACCAAATTTATGTGGCATGGTCAGTGTGAGGTGGCGATGACACATACAAAGTTTGGTGCAAATATGTCAAAGTGTTGCAGAGATACAGCCTCAAATGCATTTTGGCACCCTTCCAGCAAATTCGTTGATGCGCTAAATGAGAACCGTTACGTATATCGACACAAAATCCATAACTTTTTGCCAGCATGGTCTGAAGATGATGCACGTCAAATTTGGTGAAAATTGGGCTAACGGTCTAGGAGGAGTTCGAAAAAGTAGGTTTTCAACATTAAGCAAAATGGCGGACAGGAAGTAAGGCCAATTTTCACATTATTGGTATCAATACTCTCGGCATGACCCACAGAATATAGCGAGACCATTTTAATTTTAATAGACTAATTTATTCAAAAGTTATTAGCGTTTATGTGATATTTCATTATAACTATTGGCCACAAGGTGGCGCTGCCACCAAACTTTTTGAGTACCTTCAGGGCATGGAGCCGAATATTTTTGTAATTATTTGCGAAACGATACGATGCTGCGTTCAAAAAATACAGCATTTTGAAACATAATTCAAAATGGCCGACGCCTAAAATGGCCGACACAGGAAAATTGGATATCATTCGACTCGACATGACTCACTGAATCTAAAGAGACCAGTTGTGTGATTTTTGGCCAAACCATTCAGTAGTTATAAGCCAAAATATGCATTTTTCATATCTCCTGACCACTAGGTGGCGCTGTGTCGAAACACAGCAGGTAGTCTCAGTTCATGCTTGTTATAACACACGCCAAGTTTGGTCTCAATATGACAAACCGTTGCCGGGATATAGCCTCACGTGCATGTTTGCGTGCTTTTCGTCAAATTTGTTTACGTGTCATTCGACAACAGTTGGACGAATCAACTTGAATTCCATAACTTTTTGCCAGCATGGTCTGAAGATGATCTGAGCCAATTTTCGTGGAAATCGGACTAACCGTCTAGGAAGAGTTTGAAAATGTAGGTTTTTCGAATAATTGAAAATAGCGAAAAAACTAAACCTTGCGATTTTTGAATTTTAGGGTTCATTCGACTTGGCCTGAGCCAAGGATTCAGAGGAAAAAAGAATTTCCATTTTCTGGCTTACGGTTCAAAAGTTATTAGCATACAAACATTGAAAGTTTGGACAAGTGGTGGCGCTAGAGAGTAGGAGTTAGAGGCTTCAAATTTGCTATAGTTAATGTTGGGACTGTCCTCTATCAGTGTGCCAAATTATACAACTTTCCCGCAAACGGTTCTATGGGCTGCCATAGACTTGCGGCGGAAGAAGAAGAAGAAGAAGAATAATAATAAATATAGCTGCAAGCAGCAATAACGGGGCCAAGCACTACAGAAGCAAGCTTCAGACGAACGGCAGGAATGAGTAATTAAGACAGTTTTAAGATTATTTTAGGCAAAATGGCTTGAAAACAATCAACACAACAACTAGTAATAGGATTTATTGGCTTATCACGTGTAACCAATAGGTGGTGCTGTTACCAAATTAGTTTGGAACGGTCAGTGTGAGGTGTCGATGACACATACAAAGTTTGGTGCAAATATGTCAAAGCTTTGCAGAGATACAGCCTCAAATGCATTTTGGCACCCTTCAAGCAGATTTGTTGATGCGCTAAATGAGAACCGTTTCGTATGTCGACACGAAATCCATAACTTTTTGCCAGCATGTTCTGAAGATGAGCCACGTCAAATTTGGTGAAAATCTGACAAACGGTCTAGGAGGAGTTCGAAAAAGTAGGTTTTCAACATTAATCAAAATGGCGGACAGGAAGTTCAGCCAAATAAGGAAAACTTTGTATCTATGTTCTCGACTTGACCCAAGGAATCTACAAAGACCAGCGTCATGTCAATAGCCAGATTTATTCAAAAGTTATTAGCCTTTACGTAAATTGAGTTATAACTTTTGACCACTAGGTGGCGCTGTTTCAAAATATTTTGAATACCTTCAGGGGATGGTGTTGTTGGCACATTCTGAGTTTCGTAATATTACACCAATGCATTTGTTTAGTATAGCATTTTATTTCACAAAACTGTATTGAAGTCAATGAGAATTTCATGTTTTGTTCTATTATAGCGCCACCAAGAGGCTCAGTCCCACCATTTTTTTTATGTGTGCTCAGAGTGAGCCCATACATATGTGTGTCAATTTTGGTGAAAATATCTCAATTCACTTCAGAGTTATAGACATTTATATGAAAAAGCACGTAAAAAATGACTGACTCTTGACTTTGATTGAATATTACTACCCCTTACTATCAATATTTTGGCATTTGGGCATTGGCGTATAGCTATCGACCTGTGTTTCCGAACTTCTGACGGTGGTTTCGTCTCGATCAGACAAGCGGTTTCGAAGATATAGCCAAATGTTTTTTAAGCGCTAAATCACAACGCTACACAAACCGAAAGGCAAAACCTAGCATGTTTGGTATCATAGGACTCGGTAAGGTTTCAGGAGTCCAATTTGATGAGTCTCGTGAAAATAAGTCAACCACACCCAAAGTTATAAGCATTTAAAAATAGAAGATCACCACTAGGTGGCGCTGTTTCGAAACTTCTCATACTCCTTCAGGACATTGTGCTGATGACCCATACCATGTTTCGTAACAATCCGTTGATGTGTTCAGAAAATACAGCATTTTAGCACAAAATTCAAAATGGCCGACAGTCAAAATGGCCGAAATGGTCAAATTGGATATCAGTCGACTCGGCATGTTGCCCTGAATCTAACAAGACCAATGTTATGATTTTTGGACAAACTGTTCAGAAGTTATAAGCAAAAATAGCAGTTTTTCATATCTCCGGATCAGTAGGTGGCGCTGCGCCCAATCACAGCATGTTGCCTCAGGTCATGCTTGTTATGACATGTACCAAGTTTGGTCTGAATAGGATAAGTCGTTGCCGAGATACAGCCTTACGACTGTTTTTGTAAGCACTACATAAAATTTGTTAGAGCGTTTATCGAAAACGGTTTGACGAATCAATTTGATTTGCATAACTTTTGGTCAGCACTGCCTGAGGATGATATGGTTTAATTTTCGTGTGAATCGGACAAACCGTCTAGGACGAGTTCGAAAAAGTAGGTTTTTAAAGAAATTCAAAATGGCGGTCATATTTCTATGACGGAAATGACTTCGTAGGGTGCAATCGAATCGGCATGAGCTCAGAAATCAGAAGAAAAAAGAATTTCGTTGATTGGCCTTAGGGTTAAAAAGTTATTAACAAAATTAAAGTGAAATTTTGGACAGTTGGTGGCGCTAGAGGGATTGACTTAGACACACCAAAATTGGTGTACTTAATGTTGGCACTGTCCTCTATCAGAATGTCAAACCATTACAACTTTCCCGCATTCGGTTCTATGGGCTGCCATAGAAGCCCAGTCGGAAGAATAATAATAATAATAATAAGAACGCCAACAAAAACAAGAGGGTCCTACGCACCTTCGGTGCTTGGCCCCTAATAACGCCAACGAAAACAATAGGTGCCTACGCACCTTCGGTGCTTGGCCCCTAATAATAACGCCAACAAACACAATAGGTGCCTTCGCACCTTCGGTGCTTGGCCCCTAAATATAGCTGCAAGCAGCAATTACGGGGCCAAGCACTCCAACGGCAAATGTAGGAGCTAAGCATCGCATGAAGCATCACACCAAATTCATTAATGAGCAATAACAGCAATTTTGGAATTATTGTAATTGAAATGGCAAAAAAAAATCATAATACCACCTCTAGTAGCATGATTACTTGGCTTATCAAGCTTGACCAATAGGTGGCACTGTTATAAAATCAATTTGGTGTACTCTGTGTGACTTTTCAATGACACACACAAAGTTTGGTGTCAATATGCCAAAGCATTCCAGGGATACAGCCTCAAGTGTCATTTTCTCATTGTGCCTCAAATTCGTCGATGTGGTATGCGAAAACGGTTTTGTCTATCGACTCAAAATCCATAACTTTGAGTCAGCATAGTCTGAAGATCATTTGATTCGAATTTGGTGAAAATCGGACCTACGGTTGATGAGGAGTTCGACAAAGTAGGTTTTCAACATAAATCAAAATGGCGGACCGGAAGTTCAGCTTACTATGGTATATTTGGTATCTATGTTATCGGCATAAACCAGGGAATATTTTGAGTCCAGTTCCATTCGAATGGGCTAATGCAATAAAAAGTTATTAGCATTTTTACAAGTGTAATTATTCATGGTTAATGAATGGTTTATTACTCTTGACCAATAGGTGGCGCTGTCACCAAATTTCTGTGGCATGGTCAGTGTGAGGTGGCGATGACACATACAAAATTTGGTGCAAATATGTCAAAGCGTTGCAGAGATACAGCCTCAAATGCATTTTGGCACCCTTCCAGCAAATTCGTTGATGCGCTAAATGAGAACTGTTTCGTATATCGACACGAAATCCATAACTTTTTGCCAGCATGGTCTGAAGATGATTCACGTCAAATTTGGTGAAAATTGGACTAACGGTCTAGGAGGAGTTCGAAAAAGTAGGTTTTCAACATTAAGCAAAATGGCGGACAGGAAGTATGGCCAATTTTCACATAATTGGTATCAATGCTCTCGGCATGACCCACAGAATATAGCGAGACCATTTTAATTTTAATAGTCTAAATTATTCAAAAGTTATTAGCATTTATGTGATATTTCATTATAACTATTGGCCACAAGGTGGCGCTGCCACCAAACTTTTTGAGTACCTTCAGGGCATGGAGCCGAATATTTTTGTAATTATTTGCGAAACGATACGATGCTGCGTTCAAAAAATACAGCATTTTAACACATAATTCAAAATGGCCGACGCCTAAAATGGCCGACAAGGGAAAATTGGATATCATTCGACTCGAGATGACTCACTGAATCTAAAGAGACCAGTTGTGTGATTTTTGGCCAAACCATTCAGAAGTTATAAGCCAAAATATGCATTTTTCATATCTCCTGACCACTAGGTGGCGCTGTGTCGAAACACTGCAGGTAGTCTCAGTTCATGCTTGTTAAAACACACACCAAGTTTGGTCTCAATATGACAAACTGTTGCCGAGATATAGCCTCACGTGCATTTTTGCGTGCATTTCGTCAAATTAGTTTACGTGTCATTCGACAACGGTTGGACGAATCAACTTGAATTCCATAACTTTTTGCCGGCCTGGTCTGAAGATGATCTGAGACAATTTTCGTGGCAATCAGACTAACCGTCTAAGACGAGTTCGAAAAAGTAGGTTTGTCGAATAATTGAAAATAGCGAAAAAACTAAACCTTGCGATTTTTGAATTTTGGGGTTCATTCGACTTGGCATGAGCCAAGGATTCAGAAGAAAAAAGAATTTTCATTTTCTGGCTTACGGTTCAAAAGTTATTAGCATAGAAACATTGAAAGTTTGGACAAGTGGTGGCGCTAGAGAGTTGGAGTTAGAGACTTCAAATTTGCTATAGTTAATGCTGGGACTGTCCTCTATCAGTGTGCCAAATTATACAACTTTCCCGCAATCGGTTCTATGGGCTGCCGTAGACTTGCGGCGGAAGAAGAAGAAGAAGAAGAAGAAGAAGCAGAATAATAATAATAACGCCAACGGAAACAATAGGTGCCTACGCACCTTCGGTGCTTGGCCCCTAAAGAATAAATATAGCTGCAAGCAGCAATCACGGGGCCAAGCATTCCAGCGGCAACATCAGGAGCTAAGCATATGTAGCATCAGACCAAATGCAACAATGAATAATGAAATTAATAATTGCATGATTGTAATTGAAATGGCTGAAAATTGTTAATAAAAGTTCCACAGCGAGGAGCTAAGCATGGCATGGAGCATCAGACCAAATGCAACGAGTAAGAAAAGCAATTATTGGAAGAGTGTAATTGAAACAGCCAGTAAAACTCCAGTAAAATGATGCATTATCATTTTTGGAAAATAGGTGGCGCTGTAATCAAATCGCTTTGTTGTGTTCTGTGGGAGGTGACAATGTTGTGGGCAATTTCTTTCAAAATACTTACAGACCTTTAGGGCAATGAGTCGAACATGCCCACCGAGTTTCCGATCGACTTCCATTAACCTTGTCAAATAGGTGCTTAAAGTTGTTTGGCCAATGGCGGCCATGTTTTTTAAGATAAGTGAAATTCCTCATAGAGCACTTGTGCCACATTAGGCCGTATCAATTTTCAAGCTGATTGGATCAACGGTTGCTTAGTTATAGCCATTTGATTTTTTTTCATCCTGTAGCGCCACCAAGTGGCAGATATGGAAAAAAAATAATAATTTGACTAAAGTTTTTGTTCATGCATATGAGTTCTGAGTTTGGTGAAGATATCTCATTTTGTTCCCGAGTTATAGCCTTTTTCGCAAAATTGGTCCACGAATTTGAATGTTTTGGGTCACCTGGTTTTTTGTTCAGTCTTGATCAAACCACTGCAATAATATTCTCTGGACTCTCTAGATCAATAATTTTCAAAAATATGTTGCATTTTGTCCTTTGGTTAGCTATAAGAGGTCATTTAGGAAAGGGCCGTGGCCACATGTAACCTAAAGCCTATAAAACTGAAACAAAAACTCAAAACTTTATGAAACTTGGTTATAACATGTGAAAGATGACCCACCAAGCATGCAAAGTTTCATTAAGATCAGAAAATAGCTGGTGCTATAACAGTTAAAATGGCCTAAAAAACAAAAGATTTCAGTTGTGAATGGCATTAAACTGCAAAAAAAAGGGGTAATATAATCACACATGCATTAGATCTGTATTTTTTCTAAACAATCATGCAAAATTTAACAGAGATTAGGTAAAAAAGAACACTGTAATATTTATAAAGCTTCAAAACCCAGTGTTGAATAAAAAATTGCAATTATAACCACTAGATGTCACCGGAAGACCACTAATGAGCTCACTAAAGACTAAAACATTACAGTTTATGGGCTTGTTGAGGGATTCATCTAGAAAAAATGTATATTACTATTATTTAATATTACTGTTCAAGCATTTCAGATCACATTGAGTCAAAGTTTACCAATTTATTCATACAGATATATCTAATGTTTATAATTATGCCAGATTATGATTGCAATGAAACCTGAAAATGACATAGAAGCCCATAAAAACAGAAGACTTGCAATAGGTTTTATCACCCATCATTTATTTTAATTATCTATATATATATAACAAAATGTGTGCATCTGTGTGTGGGTTTAAGCATGCTTATTGAGTATTAATATAGTAGTTTAAACATGTCATGTTTGTGTGTCTGTAATTCTGTTCTATTCTTTTACTGTCAGCCATATCTAGGTTATTTAAAATCAGTGCAGTACTATTATCTAGACTGTGAAATTATACATAAATTGCGTATGCTTCTTTGGAATGAAATTAAGACAACATATAACAGTTATAAAGGTTAAAGAGACAGTGTTGTATGATAAATTGCATTTACGACCACTAGATGTCACTGGAAGACCACTAATGGGCTCACTAAAGACTAAAACATTACAGTTCATTGTCTCGATGATTGATTCATCTAGAAAAATATATATTACTATTATTTAATATTACTGTTCAAGCATTTAAGATCACATTGAGTGAAAGTTCAACAATTTATTCATACATGTATATCAAATGTTTACTATTATGTCAGAATATGAATGCAATGAAACCTGACATAGAAATGTAAGAAAAGAAGTCTTTCTGTGAGTTTTGTGTCACCTATAATTTATTTCAAATATCTACATACAACAAAATGTGTGGGCATGTACTTCTCTCTGTGTGTGTGTGTGTGTGTGTGTGTGTGTGTGTGTGTGTGTGTGTGTGTGTGTAATCATGCTTATTGATTATTCATATAATAGTTGAACCATTTCATTTCTGTGTGTGAGTGTCTGTGAGCCTATTCTCCATGTTAGACAATGGCACACACAAGTTTGGCTTAATTACAACAAAGCTTTGCAGAGATATAGCCTCAGACTCATTTTGTGAAGATGCCTGACATCTGAAGCAGCACTGTACAAAAACGGTTTTGTCTATTGACACGAAATCCATAACTTTTTGTCAGCACGGTCTGAAGATGATCTGATTCAATTTTGGTGAAAATCAGACAAACGGTTGAGGATGAGTTTAAAAAAAAAGGTTTTCAACATGAATCAAAATGGCGGACAGGAAGTTTTGCTTAATATGACATAATTGGTATGTATGTTGTCGGCATGTCCCAAGGAACATTTTGAGACATGTTTCATGATAATAGGCTAATGCAATCAAAAGTTATTAGCATTATTGGAAATGTAATAATTAGCGGTTATTGATTGGTTTATTACTCTTGACCAATAGGTGGCGCTGTGACCAAAATGATGTGGCGTGGTCAATGTGATGTGACAATGTCACATATTAAGTTTTGTGTAAATATCTCCAACCTTTGCAGAGATACAGCCTCAGATGCAGTTTGGCATCTTTCCAGCAAATTGGTTGGTACGCTAATTGAAAACGGTTACGTGTATCGACACAAATTCCATAACTTTTTGCCAGCATGGTCTGAAGATGATCCAAATCAAATTTGGTGAAAATCTGAGCAACGGTCTAGGAGGAGTTCGAAAAAGTAGGTTTTCAACATGAATCAAAATGGCGGACAGGAAATTTTGCCAAAATTGACAAATGGGGTATCGGTGTTCTCGGCATGACCCAAGGAATCTATCAACATCAGCTTTGTTACAATAGGCTAATGTATGCAAAAGTTATTAGCATTTTTCGAAAAATCGTTATAACTATTGACCACAAGGTGGCGCTGCCCCCAATTTTTTTGTGTACATTCAGGGCATGGAGCCGGACATTTTTGTAATTATTTGCGAAACGATACGGAACTTCATTCTTAAGATACAGCAATTTACAACTAAATTCAAAATGGCCGACGCCCAAAATGGCCGAATTGGGAAAATTCGGTATCATTCGACTCGGAATGATGCACTGAATCTAAAGACACCACTTTTGTGATTTTTGGCAAAACCGTTCAGAATTTATGAGCAAAAACATGCATTTTTCATATCTCCTGACCACTAGGGGGCACAGCGCCGAAACACTGCAGGTAGTCCCAGGGAATGGTTGTTATAAGACCCACCAAGATTGGTCTCAATAGGCCAAACCGTTGCGGAGATATAGCCTCACGTTCATGTTTGCGTGCTTTTCGAAGAATTCGTTCATGAGCTATTCGGAAACAGTTTGAGAAATCAACTTGAATTCCATAACTTTTGCCAGCATGGTCTGAAGATTATCTGATTCAATTTTCGTGACAATCGGTGCAACGGCCTAGGACGAGTTCGAAAAAGTAGGTTTTACGAACAATTGACGATAGCGAAAAAACTAAACCTTGCGATTTTTGAATTTCGGTGTCCATTCGACTCGGCATGAGCCAAGGAATCACAGGAAAAAAGAATTTTCATTTTGTGGCTTACGGTTCAAGAGTTATTAGCATCAAGTTTTTGAAAGTTTAGACAATTGGTGGCGCTAGAGAGTTTGAGTTAGAGACTTCAAATTTGCTACGGTTAATGTTCAGACAGTCCTCTATTAGTGTGCCAAATTATACAACTTTCCTGCAATCGGTTCTATGGGCTACCAAAGACTTGGGGTGGAAGAAGAAGAGGAAGAATAATAAATATAGCTGCAAGCAGCAATTACGGGGCCAAGCACTCCAACGGCAAATGTAGGAGCTAAGCATGGCATGAAGCATCACACCAAATACATTAATGAGCAATAACAGTAATTTTGGAATTATTGTAATTGAAATGGCAAAAAAAAATCATAATACCACCTCTAGTAGCATGATTACTTGGCTTATAAAGTTTGACCAATAGGTGGCACTGTTATGAAATCAATTTGGTGTACTCTGTTTGACTTTTCAATGACACACACAAAGTTTGGTGTTAATATGCCACAGCATTCCAGAGATGCAGCCTCAAGTGTCATTTTGTCATTGTGTTTCAACTTCGTCGCTTTAGTATGCGAAAACGGTTTTGTCTATCGACACAAAATCCATAACTTTGTGTCAACATAGTCTGAAGATCATCTGATTCGAATTTGGTGAAAATTGGACATACGGTTCATGAGGAGTTCAAAAAAGTAGGTTTTCCACATAAATCAAAATGGTGGACCGGAACTTCAGTAAACACTGGCATATTTGGTATCTATGTTATCGGCATAAGCCAGGGAATATTTTGAGCCCAGTTTCGTTGCAGTAGGCTAATGGACTAAAAAGTTATTAGCATTTTAAAAAGTGTAATTACTCATGGTTAATGAATGGTTTATTACTCTTGACCAATAGGTGGCGCTGTTACCAAATTTATGTGGCATGGTCAGTGTGAGGTGGCGATGACACATACAAAATTTGGTGCAAATATGTCAAAGTGTTGCAGAGATACAGCCTCAAATGCATTTTGGCACCCTTCCAGCAAATTCGTTGATGCGCTAAATGAGAACCGTTACGTATATCGACACAAAATCCATAACTTTTTGCCAGCATGGTCTGAAGATGATTCACGTCAAATTTGGTGAAAATTGGGCTAACGGTCTAGGAGGAGTTCGAAAAAGTAGGTTTTCAACATTAAGCAAAATGGCGGACAGGAAGTAAGGCCAATTTTCACATTATTGGTATCAATACTCTCGGCATGACCCACAGAATATAGCGAGACCATTTTAATTTTAATAGACTAATTTATTCAAAAGTTATTAGCGTTTATGTGATATTTCATTATAACTATTGGCCACAAGGTGGCGCTACCACCAAACTTTTTGAGTACCTTCAGGGCATGGAGCCGAATATTTTTGTAATTATTTGCGAAACGATACGTTGCTGCGTTCAAAAAATACAGCATTTTGAAACATAATTCAAAATGGCCGACGCCTAAAATGGCCGACACAGGAAAATTGGATATCATTCGACTCGACATGACTCACTGAATCTAAAGAGACCAGTTGTGTGATTTTTGGCCAAACCATTCAGTAGTTATAAGCCAAAATATGCATTTTTCATATCTCCTGACCACTAGGTGGCGCTGTGTCGAAACACAGCAGGTAGTCTCAGTTCATGCTTGTTATAACACACGCCAAGTTTGGTCTCAATATGACAAACCGTTGCCGGGATATAGCCTCACGTGCATGTTTGCGTGCTTTTCGTCAAATTTGTTTACGTGTCATTCGACAACAGTTGGACGAATCAACTTGAATTCCATAACTTTTTGCCAGCATGGTCTGAAGATGATCTGAGCCAATTTTCGTGGCAATCGGACTAACCGTCTAGGACGAGTTCGAAAAAGTAGGTTTTTCGAATAATTGAAAATAGCGAAAAAACTAAACCTTGCGATTTTTGAATTTTAGGGTTCATTCGACTTGGCCTGAGCCAAGGATTCAGAGGAAAAAAGAATTTCCATTTTCTGGCTTACGGTTCAAAAGTTATTAGCATACAAACATTGAAAGTTTGGACAAGTGGTGGCGCTAGAGAGTAGGAGTTAGAGGCTTCAAATTTGCTATAGTTAATGTTGGGACTGTCCTCTATCAGTGTGCCAAATTATACAACTTTCCCGCAAACGGTTCTATGGGCTGCCATAGACTTGCGGCGGAAGAAGAAGAAGAAGAAGAAATATAGCTGCAAGCAGCAATCACGGGGCCAAGCATTCCAGCGGCAACATCAGGAGCTAAGCAGACCAAATGCAACAATGAATAATGAAATTAATAATTGCATGATTGTAATTGAAATGGCTGAAAATCGTTAATAAAAGTTCCACAGCGAGGAGCTAAGCTTGGCATGGAGCATCAGACCAAATGCAACGAGTAAGAAAAGCAATTATTGGAAGAGTGTAATTGAAACAGCCAGTAAAACTCCAGTAAAATGATGCATTATCATTTTTGCAGAATAGGTGGCGCTGTAATCAAATCGCTTTGTTGTGTTCTGTGGGAGGTGACAATGTTGTGGGCAATTTCTTTCAAAATACTTACAGACCTTTAGGGCAATGAGTCGAACATGCCCACCGAGTTTCGTTCCGATCGACTTCCATTAACCTTGTCAAATAGGTGCTTAAAGTTGTTTGGCCAATGGCGGCCATGTTTTTTAAGATAAGTGAAATTCCTCATAGAGCACTTATGCCACATTGGGCCATACCAATTTTCAAGTTGATTGGATCAGCGGTTGCTTAGTTATAGCCATTTTAGTTTTTTTTTCATCCTGTAGCGCCACCAAGTGGTAGATATGGAAAAAATAATAATTTGACTAAAGTTTTTGTTCATGCATATGAGTTCTGAGTTTGGTGAAGATATCTCATTTTGTTCCCGAGTTATAGCCTTTTTCATAAAATTGGTCCACGAATTTGAATGTTTTGGGTCACCTGGTTTTTTGTTCAGTCTTGATCAAACCACTGCAGTAATATTCTCAGGACTCTCTAGATCAATAACTTTGAAAAAATATGTTGTATTTTGTCCTTTGGTTAGATAACATTTAAACAGGCCTAAAAAACAAAAGATTTCTGTTGTGAATGGCATTAAACTGCAAAAAAAAGGGGTAATATAATCACACATGCATTAGATCTGTATTTTTTCTAAACAATCATGCAAAATTTAACAGAGATTAGGTAAAAAAGAACACTGTAATATTTATAAAGCTTCAAAACCCAGTGTTGAATAAAAAATTGCAATTATAACCACTAGATGTCACCGGAAGACCACTAATGAGCTCACTAAAGACTAAAACATTACAGTTTATGGGCTTGTTGAGGGATTCATCTAGAAAAAATGTATATTACTATTATTTAATATTACTGTTCAAGCATTTCAGATCACATTGAGTCAAAGTTTACCAATTTATTCATACAGATATATCTAATGTTTATAATTATGCCAGATTATGATTGCAATGAAACCTGAAAAATGACATAGAAGCCCATAAAAACAGAAGACTTGCAATAGGTTTTATCACCCATCATTTATTTTAATTATCTATATATATAACAAAATGTGTGCATCTGTGTGTGGGTTTAAGCATGCTTATTGAGTATTAATATATTAGTTTAAACATTTCATGTTTGTGTGTGTCTGTAATTCTGTTCTATTCTTTTACTGTCAGCCATATCTAGGTTATTTAAAATCAGTGCAGTACTATTATCTAGACTGTGAAATTATACATAAATTGCGTATGCTTCTTTGGAATGAAATTAAGACAACATATAACAGTTATAAAGGTTAAAGAGACAGTGTTGTATGATAAATTGCATTTACGACCACTAGATGTCACTGGAAGACCACTAATGGGCTCACTAAAGACTAAAACATTACAGTTCATTGTCTCGATGATTGATTCATCTAGAAAAATATATATTACTCTTATTTAATATTACTGTTCAAGCATTTAAGATCACATTGAGTGAAAGTTCAACAATTTATTCATACATGTATATCAAATGTTTACTATTATGTCAGAATATGAATGCAATGAAACCTGACATAGAAATGTAAGAAAAGAAGTCTTTCTGTGAGTTGTGTGTCACCTATAATTTATTTCAAATATCTACATACAACAAAATGTGTGGGCATGTACTTCTCTCTGTGTGTGTGTGTGTGTGTAATCATGCTTATTGATTATTCATATAATAGTTGAACCATTTCATTTCTGTGTGTGAGTGTCTGTGAGCCTATTCTCCATGTTAGACAATGGCACACACAAGTTTGGCTTAATTACAACAAAGCTTTGCAGAGATATAGCCTCAGACTCATTTTGTGAAGATGCCTGACATCTGAAGCAGTGCTGTACAAAAACGGTTTCGTCTATTGACACGAAATCCATAACTTTTTGTCAGCACGGTCTGAAGATGATCTGATTCAATTTTGGTGAAAATCAGACAAACGGTTGAGGATGAGTTTAAAAAAAAAGGTTTTCAACATGAATCAAAATGGCGGACAGGAAGTTTTGCTTAATATGACATAATTGGTATGTATGTTGTCGGCATGTCCCAAGGAACATTTTGAGACATGTTTCATGATAATAGGCTAATGCAATCAAAAGTTATTAGCATTATTGGAAATGTAATAATTAGCGGTTATTGATTGGTTTATTACTCTTGACCAATAGGTGGCGCTGTGACCAAAATGATGTGGCGTGGTCAATGTGATGTGACAATGTCACATATTAAGTTTTGTGTAAATATCTCCAACCTTTGCAGAGATACAGCCTCAGATGCAGTTTGGCATCTTTCCAGCAAATTGGTTGGTACGCTAATTGAAAACGGTTACGTGTATCGACACAAATTCCATAACTTTTTGCCAGCATGGTCTGAAGATGATCCAAATCAAATTTGGTGAAAATCTGAGCAACGGTCTAGGAGGAGTTCGAAAAAGTAGGTTTTCAACATGAATCAAAATGGCGGACAGGAAATTTTGCCAAAATTGACAAATGGGGTATCGGTGTTCTCGGCATGACCCAAGGAATCTATCAACATCAGTTTTGTTACAATAGGCTAATGTATGCAAAAGTTATTAGCATTTTTCGAAAAATCGTTATAACTATTGACCACAAGGTGGCGCTGCCCCCAATTTTTTTGTGTACATTCAGGGCATGGAGCCGGACATTTTTGTAATTATTTGCGAAACGATACGGAACTTCATTCTTAAGATACAGCAATTTACAACTAAATCCAAAATGGCCGACGCCCAAAATGGCCGAATTGGGAAAATTCGGTATCATTCGACTCGGAATGATGCACTGAATCTAAAGACACCAGTTTTGTGATTTTTGGCAAAACCGTTCAGAAGTTATGAGCAAAAACATGCATTTTTCATATCTCCTGACCACTAGGGGGCACAGCGCCGAAACACTGCAGGTAGTCCCAGGGAATGGTTGTTATAAGACCCACCAAGATTGGTCTTAATAGGCCAAACCGTTGCGGAGATATAGCCTCACGTTTACGTTTGCGTGCTTTTCGAAGAATTCGATCATGAGCTATTCGGAAACGGTTTGAGAAATCAACTTGAATTCCATAACTTTTTGCCAGCATGGTCTGAAGATTATCTGATTCAATTTTCGTGACAATCGGTGCAACGGCCTAGGACGAGTTCGAAAAAGTAGGTTTTACGAACAATTGACGATAGCGAAAAAACTAAGCCTTGCGATTTTTGAATTTTGGAGTCCATTCGACTCGGCATGAGCCAAGGAATCACAGGAAAAAAGAATTTTCATTTTGTGGCTTACGGTTCAAGAGTTATTAGCATCAAGTTTTTGAAAGTTTAGACAATTGGTGGCGCTAGAGAGTTTGAGTTAGAGACTTCAAATTTGCTACGGTTAATGTTCAGACAGTCCTCTATTAGTGTGCCAAATTATACAACTTTCCCGCAATCGGTTCTATGGGCTACCATAGACTTGGGGTGGAAGAAGAAGAATAATAATAATAAATATAGCTGCAAGCAGCAATAACGGGGCCAAGCACTACAGAAGAAAGCTTCAGACGAACGGCAGGAATGAGCAATTAAGACAGTTTTAAGATGATTTTAGGCAAAATGGCTTGAAAACAATAAACACAACAACTAGTAATAGGATATATTGGCTTATCACGTGTAAACAAAAGGTGGGGCTGTTGCCAAATTATTTTGGAATGGTCAGTGTGAGGTGATGATGACACATACAAAGTTTGGTGCAAATATGTCAAAGCTTTGCAGAGATACAGCCTCAAATGTATTTTGGCACCCTTCTAGCAGCTTCATTGATGTGCTAAATGAGAACCGTTTCGTATATCGACATGAAATCCATAACATTTTGCCAGCATGGTCTGAAGAATGTCCATGTCAAATTTGGTTAAAATCGGACAAACGGTCTAGGAGGAGTTCGAAAAAGTAGGTTTTCAACATTAATCAAAATGGCGGACAGGAAGTTCATCCAAATAAGGAAAACTTGGTATATATGTTCTCGGCTTGACCCAAGGAATCTATTAAGATCAGTGACATGTCAATAGCCAGATCTTTTCAAAAGTTATTAGCCTTTATGTAAATTCAGTTATAACTTTTGACCACTAGGTGGCGCTGTTTCGAAATATTTTGAGTACCTTCAGGGGATGGTGTTGTTGGCACATTCTGAGTTTCGGAATATAACACCAATGCATTTGTTTAGTATAGCCTTTTATTTCACATAAGTGTATTGAAGTCAATGGGAATTCCATGTTTTGTTGTATTATAGCGCCACCAAGAGGCTCAGTCCCACCATTTTTTTTAATGCGTCATCAGAGTGAGCCCATACATATGCGTGTCAATTTTGGTGAAAATATCTCAATTCACTTCAGAGTTATAGACATTTACGTGAAAAAACACGTAAAAAACGACTGACTCTTGACTTTGATTGAATATTACTACCCCTTACTATCAATATTTTTGCATTTGGGCATTGGCGTATAGCTATCGACCTATGTTTCCGAACTTCTGACGGTGGTTTCGTCTCGATCAGACAAGCGGTTTCGAAGATATAGCCAAATGTTTTTTAAGCGCTAAATCACAACGCTACACAAACCGTAAGGCAAAACCTAGCATGTTTGGTATCGTAGGACTCGGTAAGGTTTCAGGAGTCCAATTTGATGAGTCTCGTGAAAATAAGTCGACCACACCCAAAGTTATAAGCATTTAAAAAAAGAAGATCACCACTAGGTGGCACTGTTTCGAAACTTCTCATGCTCCTTCAGGACATTGTGCTGATGACCCATACCATGTTTCGTAACAATCCGTTGATGCGTTCTGAAAATACAGCATTTTAGCACAAAATTCAAAATGGCCGACAGTCAAAATGGCCGAAATGGTAAAATTGGATATCAGTTGACTCGGCATGTTGCCCTGAATCTAACAAGACCAAATTTATGATTTTTGGACAAACTGTTTAGAAGTTATAAGCAAAAATAGCAATTTTTCATATCTCTGGACCAGTAGGTGGCGCTGCACCGAAACGCAGCAAGTAGCCTCAGGTTATGCTTTTCATGATATGGACCAGGTTTGGTCTGAATACGATAAATCGTTGCAGAGATACAGCCTTACGACTGTTTTTGTAAGCTTTACGTAAAATTTGTTTGAGCGTTTATCGAAAACAGTTTCACGAATCAATTTGATTTGCATAACTTTTGGTCAGCACTGCCTGAAGATGATCTGGTTCAATTTTCGTGTGAATCGGACAAACCGTCTAGGACGAGTTCGAAAAAGTAGGTTTTTTTAAAAATTCAAAATGGCGGCCATATTTCTATGACGGAAAATGACTCGATAGGATGCATTCAAATTGGCATGAGCTCAGAAATCAGAGGAAAAAAGATTTTTGTTGATTGGCCTTACGGTCAAAAAGTTATTAACAATATAAAAGTGAAACTTTGGACAGTTGGTGGCGCTAGAGGGAATGTCTTAGACACACCAAAATTGGTGTACTTAATGTTGGCACTGTCCTCTATCAGAATGTCAAACCAAAACAACTTTCCCGCATTCGGTTCTATGGGCTGCCATAGACTCCCAGTCGGAAGAATAATAATAATAAATATAGCTGCAAGCAGCAATTACGGGGCCAAGCACTCCAACGGCAAATGTAGGAGCTAAGCATGGCATGGAGCATCACACCAAATGCATTAATGAGCAATAACAGCAAATTTTAGGATGATTGTAATTGAAATGGCTTAAAAAATCATAAATACAACCTCTAGTAGCATGATTTACTGGCTTATCAAAATTGACCAATAGGTGGTGCTGTTATCAAGTCAATTTGGTGTACTCTGTGTGACTTTTCAATGACACAAACAAAGTTTGGTGTCAATATGCCAAAGCATTGCAGAGATACAGCCTCAAGTGTCATTTTGGCATTGTGCCTCAAATTCTTCGCTGTGGTGTGCGAAAACGGTTTTGTCTATCGATACAAAATCCATAACATTTTGTCAGTACAGTCTACAGATCATCTGAGTCAATTTTGGTGAAAATCGGACTAACGGTTGATGAGGAGTTCGAAAAAGTATGTTTTCAACATAAATCAAAATGGCGGACAGGAAGTTCGGCTTACTCTGGCATATATGGTATCTATGTTGTCGGCATAAGCCAGGGAATATTTTGAGGCCAGTTTCATTACAATAGGCTAATGCATTAAAAAGTTACTAGCATTTTTATAAGTGTAATTATTCATAGTTAATGAATGGTTCATTACTCTTGACCAATAGGTGGCGCTGTTACCAAATTTATGTGGCATGGTCAGTGTCAGGTGGCGATGACACATACAAAGTTTGGTGCAAAAATGTCAAAGCGTTGCAGAGATACAGCCTCAAATGCATTTTGGCACCCTTCCAGCAAATTCGTTGATGCGCTAAATCAGAACCGTTTTGTATATCGACACGAAATCCATAACTTTTTGCCAGCATGGTCTGAAGATGATTCACGTCAAATTTGGTGAAAATCGGACTAACGGTCTAGGAGGAGTTCGAAAAAGTAGGTTTTCAACATTAATCAAAATGGCGGACAGGAAGTATGGCCAATTTTGGCATAATTGGTATCTATGTTCTCGGCATGACCCAAAGAATACGGGGAGACCATTTGCATTTCAATTGTCTAATTTACTCAAAAGTTATTAGCATTTTTGTGATAATTCATTATAACTCTTGACCACAAGGTGGCGCTGCCACCAAGCTTTTTGAGTACATTCAGGGCATGGAGCCGAATATTTTTGTAATTATTTGCGAAACGATACGATGCTGCGTTGAAAAAATACAGCATTTTAAAACATAATTCAAAATGGCTGACGCCTAAAATGGCTGACACGGGAAATTTGCATATCATACGACTCGACATGACTCACTGAATCTAAAGAGACCAGTTGTGTGATTTTTGGCCAAACCATTCAGAAGATATAAGCCAAAATATGCATTTTTCATATCTCCTGACCACTAGGTGGCGCTGTGTCGAAACACTGCAGGTAGTCTCAGTTCATGCTTGTTATAACACACGCCAAGTTTGGTCTCAATATGCCAAACCGTTGCTGAGATATAGCCTCAAGTGCATTTTTGCGTGCTTTTCGTCAAATTTGTTTACGTGTCATTCGACAATGGTTGGACGAATCAACTTGAATTCCATAACTTTTTGCCAGCATGGTCTGAAGATGATCTGAGCCAATTTTCGTGGCAATCGGACTAACCGTCTAGCACGAGTTCGAAAAAGTAGGTTTTTCGAAAAATTGAAAATAGCGAAAAAACTAAACCTTGCGATTTTTGAATTTTGGGGTTCATTCGACTTGGCATGAGCCAAGGATTCAGAGGAAAAAAGAATTTCCATTTTCTGGCTTACGGTTCAAAAGTTATTAGCATACAAACATTGAAAGTTTGGACAAGTGGTGGCGCTAGAGAGTAGGAATTAGAGACTTCAAATTAGCTATAGTTAATGTTGGGACTGTCCTCTATCAGTGTGCCAAATTATACAACTTTCCCGCAATCGGTTCTATGGGCTGCCATAGACTTGCGGCGGAAGAAGAAGAAGAAGAAGAAGAAGCAGAATAATAATAACGCCAACGATTACAATAGGTGCCTACGCACCTTCGGTGCTTGGCCCCTAATAATAAGAACGCCAACAAAAACAATAGGTGCCTCGCACCTTCGGTGCTTGGCCCCTAATAATAACGCCAACGAACACAATAGGTGCCTTCGCACCTTCGGTGCTTGGCCCCTAATAACGCCAACAAACACAATAGGTGCCTTCGCACCTTCGGTGCTTGGCCCCTAAATATAGCTGCAAGCAGCAATTACGGGGCCAAGCACTCCAACGACAAATGTAGTAGCTAAGCATTGCATAAAGCATCACACCAAATACATTAATGAGCAATAACAGCAATTTTGGAATTATTGTATTTGAAATGGCAAAAAAAAACAAAACACCAATACCACCTCTAGTAGCATGATTACTTGGTTTATCAAGCTTGACCAATAGGTGGCACTGTTATAAAATCAATATGGTGTACTCTGTGTGACTTTTCAATGACACACACAAAGTTTGGTGTCAATATGCCAAAGCATTCCAGGGATACAGCCTCAAGTGTCATTTTCTCATTGTGCCTCAAATTCGTCGATGTGGTATGCGAAAACGGTTTTGTCTATCGACTCAAAATCCATAACTTTGAATCAGTATAGCCTGAAGATCATTTGATTCGAATTTGGTGAAAATCGGACATACGGTTGATGAGGAGTTCGAAAAAGTATGTTTTCAACATAAATCAAAATGGCGGACCGGAAGTTCAGCTTACTGTGGTATATTTGGTATCTATGTTATCGGCATAAGCCAGGGAATATTTTGAGCCCAGTTTCCTTCAAATAGGCTAATGCATTAAAAAGTTATTAGCATTTTAAAAAGTGTAATTACTCATGGTTAATGAATGGTTTATTACTCTTGACCAATAGGTGGCGCTGTTACCAAATTTATGTGGCATGGTCAGTGTGAGGTGTCGATGACACATACAAAGTTTGGTGCAAATATGTCAAAGTGTTGCAGAGATACAGCCTCAAATGCATTTTGGCACCCTTCCAGCAAATTCGTTGATGCGCTAAATGAGAACCGTTACGTATATCGACACAAAATCCATAACTTTTTGCCAGCATGTTCTGAAGATGATGCACGTTAAATTTGGTGAAAATTGGGCTAACGGTCTAGGAGGAGTTCGAAAAAGTAGGTTTTCAACATTAAGCAAAATGGCGGACAGGAAGTAAGGCCAATTTTCACATTATTGGTATCAATACTCTCGGCATGACCCACAGAATATAGCGAGACCATTTTAATTTAAATAGACTAATTTATTCAAAAGTTATTAGCATTTATGTGATATTTCATTATAACTATTGGCCACAAGGTGGCGCTGCCACCAAACTTTTTGAGTACCTTCAGGGCATGGAGCCGAATATTTTTGTAATTATTTGCGAAACGATACGATGCTGCGTTCAAAAAATACAGCATTTTAAATCATAATTCAAAATGGCCGACGCCTAAAATGGCCGACACAGGAAAATTGGATATCATTTGACTCGACATGACTCACTGAATCTAAAGAGACCAGTTGTGTGATTTTTGGCCAAACCATTCAGTAGTTATAAGCCAAAATATGCATTTTTCATATCTCCTGACCACTAGGTGGCGCTGTGTCGAAACACTGCAGGTAGTCTCAGTTCATGCTTGTTATAACACACGCCAAGTTTGGTCTCAATATGACAAACCGTTGCCGGGATATAGCCTCACGTGCATGTTTGTGTGCTTTTCGTCAAATTTGTTTACGTGTCATTCGACAACAGTTGGACGAATCAACTTGAATTCCATAACTTTTTGCCAGCATGGTCTGAAGATGATCTGAGCCAATTTTCGTGGCAATCGGACTAACCGTCTAGGACGAGTTCGAAAAAGTAGGTTTTTCGAATAATTGAAAATAGCGAAAAAACTAAACCTTGCGATTTTTGAATTTTGGGGTTCATTCGACTTGGCATGAGCCAAGGATTCAGAGGAAAAAAGAATTTCCATTTTCTGGCTTACGGTTCAAAAGTTATTAGCATACAAACATTGAAAGTTTGGACAAGTGGTGGCGCTAGAGAGTAGGAGATAGAGACTTCAAATTTGCTATAGTTAATGTTGGGACTGTCCTCTATCAGTGTGCCAAATTATACAACTTTCCCGCAATCGGTTCTATGGGCTGCCATAGACTTGCGGCGGAAGAAGAAGAATAATAATAACGCCAACGATTACAATAGGTGCCTACGCACCTTCGGTGCTTGGCCCCTAATAATAATAACGCCAACGAAAACAATAGGTGCCTACGCACCTTCGGTGCTTGGCCCCTAAATATAGCTGCAAGCAGCAATCACGGGGCCAAGCATTCCAGCGGCAACATCAGGAGCTAAGCAGACCAAATGCAACAATGAATAATGAAATTAATAATTGCATGATTGTAATTGAAATGGCTGAAAATCGTTAATAAAAGTTCCACAGCGAGGAGCTAAGCATGGCATGGAGCATCAGACCAAATGCAACGAGTAAGAAAAGCAATTATTGGAAGAGTGTAATTGAAACAGCCAGTAAAACTCCAGTAAAATGATGCATTATCATTTTTGGAAAATAGGTGGCGCTGTAATCAAATCGCTTTGTTGTGTTCTGTGGGAGGTGACAATGTTGTGGGCAATTTCTTTCAAAATACTTACAGACCTTTAGGGCAATGAGTCGAACATGCCCACCGAGTTTCATTCCGATCGACATCCATTAACCTTGTCAAATAGGTGCTTAAAGTTGTTTGGCCAATGGCGGCCATGTTTTTTAAGATAAGTGAAATTCCTCATAGAGCACTTGTGCCACATTGGGCCATATCAATTTTCAAGTTGATTGGATCAACGGTTGCTTAGTTATAGCCATTTGATTTTTTTTCATCCTGTAGCGCCACCAAGTGGCAGATATGGAAAAAAAATAATAATTTGACTAAAGTTTTTGTTCATGCATATGAGTTCTGAGTTTGGTGAAGATATCTCATTTTGTTCCAGAGTTATAGCCTTTTTCGTAAAATTGGTCCACGAATTTGAATGTTTTGGGTCACCTGGTTTTTTGTTCAGTCTTGATCAAACCACTGCAATAATATTCTCTGGACTCTCTAGATCAATAATTTTCAAAAATATGTTGCATTTTGTCCTTTGGTTAGCTATTAGAGGTCATTTAGGAAAGGGCCGTGGCCACATGTAACCTAAAGCCTATAAAACTGAAACAAAAACTCAAAACTTTATGAAACTTGGTTATAACATGTGAAAGATGACCCACCAAGCATGCAAAGTTTCATTAAGATCAGAAAATAGCTGGTGCTATAACAGTTAAAATGGCCTAAAAAACAAAAGATTTCAGTTGTGAATGGCATTAAACTGCAAAAAAAAGGGGTAATATAATCACACATGCATTAGATCTGTATTTTTTCTAAACAATCATGCAAAATTTAACAGAGATTAGGTAAAAAAGAACACTGTAATATTTATAAAGCTTCAAAACCCAGTGTTGAATAAAAAATTGCAATTATAACCACTAGATGTCACCGGAAGACCACTAATGAGCTCACTAAAGACTAAAACATTACAGTTTATGGGCTTGTTGAGGGATTCATCTAGAAAAAATGTATATTACTATTATTTAATATTACTGTTTAAGCATTTCAGATCACATTGAGTCAAAGTTTACCAATTTATTCATACAGATATATCTAATGTTTATAATTATGCCAGATTATGATTGCAATGAAACCTGAAAAATGACATAGAAGCCCATAAAAACAGAAGACTTGCAATAGGTTTTATCACCCATCATTTATTTTAATTATCTATATATATAACTAAATGTGTGCATCTGTGTGTGGGTTTAAGCATGCTTATTGAGTATTAATATACTAGTTTAAACATTTCATGTTTGTGTGTGTCTGTAATTCTGTTCTATTCTTTTACTGTCAGCCATATCTAGGTTATTTAAAATCAGTGCAGTACTATTATCTAGACTGTGAAATTATACATAAATTGCGTATGCTTCTTTGGAATGAAATTAAGACAACATATAACAGTTATAAAGGTTAAAGAGACAGTCTTGTATGATAAATTGCATTTACGACCACTAGATGTCACTGGAAGACCACTAATGGGCTTTGCAGAGATATAGCCTCAGACTCATTTTGTGAAGATGCCTGACATCTGAAGCAGCGCTGTACAAAAACGGTTTCGTCTATTGACACGAAATCCATAACTTTTTGTCAGCACGGTCTGAAGATGATCTGATTCAATTTTGGTGAAAATCGGACAAACGGTTGAGGATGAGTTTAAAAAAAAAGGAATTTCCATTTTCTGGCTTACGGTTCAAAAGTTATTAGCATACAAACATTGAAAGTTTGGACAAGTGGTGGCGCTAGAGAGTAGGAGATAGAGACTTCAAATTTGCTATAGTTAATGTTGGGACTGTCCTCTATCAGTGTGCCAAATTATACAACTTTCCCGCAATCGGTTCTATGGGCTGCCATAGACTTGCGGCGGAAGAAGAAGAATAATAATAACGCCAACGATTACAATAGGTGCCTACGCACCTTCGGTGCTTGGCCCCTAATAATAATAACGCCAACGAAAACAATAGGTGCCTACGCACCTTCGGTGCTTGGCCCCTAAATATAGCTGCAAGCAGCAATCACGGGGCCAAGCATTCCAGCGGCAACATCAGGAGCTAAGCAGACCAAATGCAACAATGAATAATGAAATTAATAATTGCATGATTGTAATTGAAATGGCTGAAAATCGTTAATAAAAGTTCCACAGCGAGGAGCTAAGCATGGCATGGAGCATCAGACCAAATGCAACGAGTAAGAAAAGCAATTATTGGAAGAGTGTAATTGAAACAGCCAGTAAAACTCCAGTAAAATGATGCATTATCATTTTTGGAAAATAGGTGGCGCTGTAATCAAATTGCTTTGTTGTGTTCTGTGGGAGGTGACAATGTTGTGGGCAATTTCTTTCAAAATACTTACAGACCTTTAGGGCAATGAGTCGAACATGCCCACCGAGTTTCATTCCGATCGACATCCATTAACCTTGTCAAATAGGTGCTTAAAGTTGTTTGGCCAATGGCGGCCATGTTTTTTAAGATAAGTGAAATTCCTCATAGAGCACTTGTGCCACATTGGGCCATATCAATTTTCAAGTTGATTGGATCAACGGTTGCTTAGTTATAGCCATTTGATTTTTTTTCATCCTGTAGCGCCACCAAGTGGCAGATATGGAAAAAAAATAATAATTTGACTAAAGTTTTTGTTCATGCATATGAGTTCTGAGTTTGGTGAAGATATCTCATTTTGTTCCAGAGTTATAGCCTTTTTCGTAAAATTGGTCCACGAATTTGAATGTTTTGGGTCACCTGGTTTTTTGTTCAGTCTTGATCAAACCACTGCAATAATATTCTCTGGACTCTCTAGATCAATAATTTTCAAAAATATGTTGCATTTTGTCCTTTGGTTAGCTATTAGAGGTCATTTAGGAAAGGGCCGTGGCCACATGTAACCTAAAGCCTATAAAACTGAAACAAAAACTCAAAACTTTATGAAACTTGGTTATAACATGTGAAAGATGACCCACCAAGCATGCAAAGTTTCATTAAGATCAGAAAATAGCTGGTGCTATAACAGTTAAAATGGCCTAAAAAACAAAAGATTTCTGTTGTGAATGGCATTAAACTGCAAAAAAAAAGGGGTAATATAATCACACATGCATTAGATCTGTATTTTTTCTAAACAATCATGCAAAATTTAACAGAGATTAGGTAAAAAAGAACACTGTAATATTTATAAAGCTTCAAAACCCAGTGTTGAATAAAAAATTGCAATTATAACCACTAGATGTCACCGGAAGACCACTAATGAGCTCACTAAAGACTAAAACATTACAGTTTATGGGCTTGTTGAGGGATTCATCTAGAAAAAATGTATATTACTATTATTTAATATTACTGTTTAAGCATTTCAGATCACATTGAGTCAAAGTTTACCAATTTATTCATACAGATATATCTAATGTTTATAATTATGCCAGATTATGATTGCAATGAAACCTGAAAAATGACATAGAAGCCCATAAAAACAGAAGACTTGCAATAGGTTTTATCACCCATCATTTATTTTAATTATCTATATATATAACTAAATGTGTGCATCTGTGTGTGGGTTTAAGCATGCTTATTGAGTATTAATATACTAGTTTAAACATTTCATGTTTGTGTGTGTCTGTAATTCTGTTCTATTCTTTTACTGTCAGCCATATCTAGGTTATTTAAAATCAGTGCAGTACTATTATCTAGACTGTGAAATTATACATAAATTGCGTATGCTTCTTTGGAATGAAATTAAGACAACATATAACAGTTATAAAGGTTAAAGAGACAGTCTTGTATGATAAATTGCATTTACGACCACTAGATGTCACTGGAAGACCACTAATGGGCTTTGCAGAGATATAGCCTCAGACTCATTTTGTGAAGATGCCTGACATCTGAAGCAGCGCTGTACAAAAACGGTTTCGTCTATTGACACGAAATCCATAACTTTTTGTCAGCACGGTCTGAAGATGATCTGATTCAATTTTGGTGAAAATCGGACAAACGGTTGAGGATGAGTTTAAAAAAAAAGGAATTTCCATTTTCTGGCTTACGGTTCAAAAGTTATTAGCATACAAACATTGAAAGTTTGGACAAGTGGTGGCGCTAGAGAGTAGGAGATAGAGACTTCAAATTTGCTATAGTTAATGTTGGGACTGTCCTCTATCAGTGTGCCAAATTATACAACTTTCCCGCAATCGGTTCTATGGGCTGCCATAGACTTGCGGCGGAAGAAGAAGAATAATAATAACGCCAACGATTACAATAGGTGCCTACGCACCTTCGGTGCTTGGCCCCTAATAATAATAACGCCAACGAAAACAATAGGTGCCTACGCACCTTCGGTGCTTGGCCCCTAAATATAGCTGCAAGCAGCAATCACGGGGCCAAGCATTCCAGCGGCAACATCAGGAGCTAAGCAGACCAAATGCAACAATGAATAATGAAATTAATAATTGCATGATTGTAATTGAAATGGCTGAAAATCGTTAATAAAAGTTCCACAGCGAGGAGCTAAGCATGGCATGGAGCATCAGACCAAATGCAACGAGTAAGAAAAGCAATTATTGGAAGAGTGTAATTGAAACAGCCAGTAAAACTCCAGTAAAATGATGCATTATCATTTTTGGAAAATAGGTGGCGCTGTAATCAAATTGCTTTGTTGTGTTCTGTGGGAGGTGACAATGTTGTGGGCAATTTCTTTCAAAATACTTACAGACCTTTAGGGCAATGAGTCGAACATGCCCACCGAGTTTCATTCCGATCGACATCCATTAACCTTGTCAAATAGGTGCTTAAAGTTGTTTGGCCAATGGCGGCCATGTTTTTTAAGATAAGTGAAATTCCTCATAGAGCACTTGTGCCACATTGGGCCATATCAATTTTCAAGTTGATTGGATCAACGGTTGCTTAGTTATAGCCATTTGATTTTTTTTCATCCTGTAGCGCCACCAAGTGGCAGATATGGAAAAAAAATAATAATTTGACTAAAGTTTTTGTTCATGCATATGAGTTCTGAGTTTGGTGAAGATATCTCATTTTGTTCCCGAGTTATAGCCTTTTTCGTAAAATTGGTCCACGAATTTGAATGTTTTGGGTCACCTGGTTTTTTGTTCAGTCTTGATCAAACCACTGCAATAATATTCTCTGGACTCTCTAGATCAATAATTTTCAAAAATATGTTGCATTTTGTCCTTTGGTTAGCTATAAGAGGTCATTTAGGAAAGGGCCGTGGCCACATGTAACCTAAGGCCTATAAAACTGAAACAAAAACTCAAAACTTTATGAAACTTGGTTATAACATGTGAAAGATGACCCACCAAGCATGCAAAGTTTCATTAAGATCAGAAAATAGCTGGTGCTATAACAGTTAAAATGGCCTAAAAAACAAAAGATTTCTGTTGTGAATGGCATTAAACTGCAAAAAAAAGGGGTAATATAATCACACATGCATTAGATCTGTATTTTTTCTAAACAATCATGCAAAATTTAACAGAGATTAGGTAAAAAAGAACACTGTAATATTTATAAAGCTTCAAAACCCAGTGTTGAATAAAAAATTGCAATTATAACCACTAGATGTCACCGGAAGACCACTAATGAGCTCACTAAAGACTAAAACATTACAGTTTATGGGCTTGTTGAGGGATTCATCTAGAAAAAATGTATATTACTATTATTTAATATTACTGTTTAAGCATTTCAGATCACATTGAGTCAAAGTTTACCAATTTATTCATACAGATATATCTAATGTTTATAATTATGCCAGATTATGATTGCAATGAAACCTGAAAAATGACATAGAAGCCCATAAAAACAGAAGACTTGCAATAGGTTTTATCACCCATCATTTATTTTAATTATCTATATATATAACTAAATGTGTGCATCTGTGTGTGGGTTTAAGCATGCTTATTGAGTATTAATATACTAGTTTAAACATTTCATGTTTGTGTGTGTCTGTAATTCTGTTCTATTCTTTTACTGTCAGCCATATCTAGGTTATTTAAAATCAGTGCAGTACTATTATCTAGACTGTGAAATTATACATAAATTGCGTATGCTTCTTTGGAATGAAATTAAGACAACATATAACAGTTATAAAGGTTAAAGAGACAGTCTTGTATGATAAATTGCATTTACGACCACTAGATGTCACTGGAAGACCACTAATGGGCTTTGCAGAGATATAGCCTCAGACTCATTTTGTGAAGATGCCTGACATCTGAAGCAGCGCTGTACAAAAACGGTTTCGTCTATTGACACGAAATCCATAACTTTTTGTCAGCACGGTCTGAAGATGATCTGATTCAATTTTGGTGAAAATCGGACAAACGGTTGAGGATGAGTTTAAAAAAAAAGGTTTTCAACATGAATCAAAATGGCGGACAGGAAGTTTTGCTTAATATGACATAATTGGTATGCATGTTGTCGGCATGTCCCAAGGAACATTTTGAGACATGTTTCATGATAATAGGCTAATGCAATCAAAAGTTATTAGCATTATTGGAAATGTAATAATTAGCGGTTATTGATTGGTTTATTACTCTTGACCAATAGGTGGCGCTGTGACCAAAATGATGTGGCGTGGTCAATGTGATGTGACAATGTCACATATTAAGTTTTGTGTTAATATCTCCAACCTTTGCAGAGATACAGCCTCAGCTGCAGTTTGGCATCTTTCCAGCAAATTCGCTGGTACGCTAATTGAAAACGGTTACGTGTATCGACACAAATTCCATAACTTTTTGCCAGCATGGTCTGAAGATGATCCAAATCAAATTTGGTGAAAATCTGAGCAACGGTCTAGGAGGAGTTCGAAAAAGTAGGTTTTCAACATGAATCAAAATGGCGGACAGGAAATTTTGCCAAAATTGACAAATGGGGTATCGGTGTTCTCGGCATGACCCAAGGAATCTATCAACATCAGCTTTGTTACAATAGGCTAATGTATGCAAAAGTTATTAGCATTTTTCGAAAAAATCGTTATAACTATTGACCACAAGGTGGCGCTGCCCCCAATTTTTTTGTGTACATTCAGGGCATGGAGCCGGACATTTTTGTAATTATTTGCGAAACGATACGGAACTTCATTCTTAAGATACAGCAATTTACAACTAAATCCAAAATGGCCGACGCCCAAAATGGCCGAATTGGGAAAATTCGGTATCATTCGACTCGGAATGATGCACTGAATCTAAAGACACCACTTTTGTGATTTTTGGCAAAACCGTTCAGAAGTTATGAGCAAAAACATGCATTTTTCATATCTCCTGACCACTAGGGGGCACAGCGCCGAAACACTGCAGGTAGTCCCAGGGAATGGTTGTTATAAGACCCACCAAGATTGGTCTCAATAGGCCAAACCGTTGCGGAGATATAGCCTCACGTTCACGTTTGCGTGCTTTTTGAAGAATTCGTTCATGAGCTATTCGGAAACGGTTTGAGAAATCAACTTGAATTCCATAACTTTTTTGCCAGCATTGTCTGAAGATTATCTGATTCAATTTTCGTGACAATCGGTGCAACGGCCTAGGACGAGTTCGAAAAAGTAGGTTTTACGAACAATTGACGATAGCGAAAAAACTAAGCCTTGCGATTTTTGAATTTTGGTGTCCATTCGACTCGGCATGAGCCAAGGAATCACAGGAAAAAAGAATTTTCATTTTGTGGCTTACGGTTCAAGAGTTATTAGCATCAAGTTTTTGAAAGTTTAGACAATTGGTGGCGCTAGAGAGTTTGAGTTAGAGACTTCAAATTTGCTACGGTTAATGTTCAGACAGTCCTCTATTAGTGTGCCAAATTATACAACTTTCCCGCAATCGGTTCTATGGGCTACCATAGACTTGGGGTGGAAGAAGAAGAATAATAATAATAAATATAGCTGCAAGCAGCAATCACGGGGCCAAGCATTCCAGCGGCAACATCAGGAGCTAAGCAGACCAAATGCAACAATGAATAATGAAATTAATAATTGCATGATTGTAATTGAAATGGCTGAAAATCGTTAATAAAAGTTCCACAGCGAGGAGCTAAGCATGGCATGGAGCATCAGACCAAATGCAACGAGTAAGAAAAGCAATTATTGGAAGAGTGTAATTGAAACAGCCAGTAAAACTCCAGTAAAATGATGCATTATCATTTTTGGAAAATAGGTGGCGCTGTAATCAAATCGCTTTGTTGTGTTCTGTGGGAGGTGACAATGTTGTGGGCAATTTCTTTCAAAATACTTACAGACCTTTAGGGCAATGAGTCGAACATGCCCACCGAGTTTCGTTCCGATCGACTTCCATTAACCTTGTCAAATAGGTGCTTAAAGTTGTTTGGCCAATGGCGGCCATGTTTTTTAAGACAAGTGAAATTCCTCATAGAGCACTTGTGCCACATTGGGCCATATCAATTTTCAAGTTGATTGGATCAACGGTTGCTTAGTTATAGCCATTTGATTTTTTTTCATCCTGTAGCGCCACCAAGTGGCAGATATGGAAAAAAAAAAATAATTTGACTAAAGTTTTTGTTCATGCATATGAGTTCTGAGTTTGGTGAAGATATCTCATTTTGTTCCCGAGTTATAGCCTTTTTCGTAAAATTGGTCCACGAATTTGAATGTTTTGGGTCACCTGGTTTTTTGTTCAGTCTTGATCAAACCACTGCAATAATATTCTCTGGACTCTCTAGATCAATAATTTTCAAAAATATGTTGCATTTTGTCCTTTGGTTAGCTATTAGAGGTCATTTAGGAAAGGGCCGTGGCCACATGTAACCTAAAGCCTATAAAACTGAAACAAAAACTCAAAACTTTATGAAACTTGGTTATAACATGTGAAAGATGACCCACCAAGCATGCAAAGTTTCATTAAGATCAGAAAATAGCTGGTGCTATAACAGTTAAAATGGCCTAAAAAACAAAAGATTTCTGTTGTGAATGGCATTAAACTGCAAAAAAAAAGGGGTAATATAATCACACATGCATTAGATCTGTATTTTTTCTAAACAATCATGCAAAATTTTACAGAGATTAGGTAAAAAAGAACACTGTAATATTTATAAAGCTTCAAAACCCAGTGTTGAATAAAAAATTGCAATTATAACCACTAGATGTCACCGGAAGACCACTAATGAGCTCACTAAAGACTAAAACATTACAGTTTATGGGCTTGTTGAGGGATTCATCTAGAAAAAATGTATATTACTATTATTTAATATTACTGTTCAAGCATTTCAGATCACATTGAGTCAAAGTTTACCAATTTATTCATACAGATATATCTAATGTTTATAATTATGCCAGATTATGATTGCAATGAAACCTGAAAAATGACATAGAAGCCCATTAAAACAGAAGACTTGCAATAGGTTTTATCACCCATCATTTATTTTAATTATCTATATATACAACTAAATGTGTGCATCTGTGTGTGGGTTTAAGCATGCTTATTGAGTATTAATATACTAGTTTAAACATTTCATGTTTGTGTGTGTCTGTAATTCTGTTCTATTCTTTTACTGTCAGCCATATCTAGGTTATTTAAAATCAGTGCAGTACTATTATCTAGACTGTGAAATTATACATAAATTGCGTATGCTTCTTTGGAATGAAATTAAGACAACATATAACAGTTATAAAGGTTAAAGAGACAGTCTTGTATGATAAATTGCATTTACGACCACTAGATGTCACTGGAAGACCACTAATAGGCTTTGCAGAGATATAGCCTCAGACTCATTTTGTGAAGATGCCTGACATCTGAAGCAGCGCTGTACAAAAACGGTTTCGTCTATTGACACGAAATCCATAACTTTTTGTCAGCACGGTCTGAAGATGATCTGATTTAATTTTGGTGAAAATCGGACAAACGGTTGAGGATGAGTTTAAAAAAAAAGGTTTTCAACATGAATCAAAATGGCGGACAGGAAGTTTTGCTTAATATGACATAATTGGTATGCATGTTGTCGGCATGTCCCAAGGAACATTTTGAGACATGTTTCATGATAATAGGCTAATGCAATCAAAAGTTATTAGCATTATTGGAAATGTAATAATTAGCGGTTATTGATTGGTTTATTACTCTTGACCAATAGGTGGCGCTGTGACCAAAATGATGTGGCGTGGTCAATGTGATGTGACAATGTCACATATTAAGTTTTGTGTAAATATCTCCGACCTTTGCAGAGATACAGCCTCAGATGCAGTTTGGCATCTTTCCAGCAAATTCGTTGGTACGCTAATTGAAAACGGTTACGTGTATCGACACAAATTCCATAACTTTTTGCCAGCATGGTCTGAAGATGATCCAAATCAAATTTGGTGAAAATCTGAGCAACGGTCTAGGAGGAGTTCGAAAAGGTAGGTTTTCAACATGAATCAAAATGGCGGACAGGAAATTTTGCCAAAATTGACAAATGGGGTATCGGTGTTCTCGGCATGACCCAAGGAATCTATCAACATCAGCTTTGTTACAATAGGCTAATGTATGCAAAAGTTATTAGCATTTTTCGAAAAAATCGTTATAACTATTGACCACAAGGTGGCGCTGCCCCCAATTTTTTTGTGTACATTCAGGGCATGGAGGCGGACATTTTTGTAATTATTTGCGAAATGATACGGAACTCCATTCTTAAGATACAGCAATTTACAACTAAATCCAAAATGGCCGACGCCCAAAATGGCCGAATTGGGAAAATTTGGTATCATTCGACTCGGAATGATACACTGAATCTAAAGACACCACTTTTGTGATTTTTGGCAAAACCGTTCAGAAGTTATGAGCAAAAACATGCATTTTTCATATCTCCTGACCTCTAGGGGGCACAGCGCCGAAACACTGCAGGTAGTCCCAGGGAATGGTTGTTATAAGACCCACCAAGATTGGTCTCAATAGGCCAAACCGTTGCGGAGATATAGCCTCACGTTCACGTTTGCGTGCTTTTCGAAGACTTCGTTCATGAGCTATTCGGAAACGGTTTGAGAAATCAACTTGAATTCCATAACTTTTTGCCAGCATTGTCTGAAGATTATCTGATTCAATTTTCGTGACAATCGGTGCAACGGCCTAGGACGAGTTCGAAAAAGTAGGTTTTACGAACAATTGACGATAGCGAAAAAACTAAGCCTTGCGATTTTTGAATTTCGGTGTCCATTCGACTCGGCATGAGCCAAGGAATCACAGGAAAAAAGAATTTTCATTTTGTGGCTTACGGTTCAAGAGTTATTAGCATCAAGTTTTTGAAAGTTTAGACAATTGGTGGCGCTAGAGAGTTTGAGTTAGAGACTTCAAATTTGCTACGGTTAATGTTCAGACAGTCCTCTATTAGTGTGCCAAATTATACAACTTTCCCGCAATCGGTTCTATGGGCTACCATAGACTTGGGGTGGAAGAAGAAGAATAATAATAAATATAGCTGCAAGCAGCAATTACGGGGCCAAGCACTCCAACGGCAAATGTAGTAGCTAAGCATCGCATAAAGCATCACACCAAATACATTAATGAGCAATAACAGCAATTTTGGAATTATTGTATTTGAAATGGCAAAAAAAAAAAACACCAATACCACCTCTAGTAGCATGATTACTTGGTTTATCAAGCTTGACCAATAGGTGACACTGTTATAAAATCAATTTGGTGTACTCTGTGTGTCTTTTCAATGACACACACAAAGTTTGGTGTCAATATGCCAAAGCATTCCAGGGATACAGCCTCAAGTGTCATTTTCTCATTGTGCCTCAAATTCGTCGATGTGGTATGCGAAAACGGTTTTGTCTATCAACTCAAAATCCATAACTTTGAATCAGTATAGCCTGAAGATCATTTGATACGAATTTGGTGAAAATCGGACATACGGTTGATCAGGAGTTCGAAAAAGTATGTTTTCAACATAAATCAAAATGGCGGACCGGAAGTTCAGCTTACCGTGGTATATTTGGTATCTATGTTATCGGCATAAGCCAGGGAATATTTTGAGCCCAGTTTCCTTCAAATAGGCTAATGCATTAAAAAGTTATTAGCATTTTAAAAAGTGCAATTACTCATGGTTAATGAATGGTTTATTACTCTTGACCAATAGGTGGCGCTGTTACCAAATTTATGTGGCATGGTCAGTGTGAGGTGGCGATGACACATACAAAGTTTGGTGCAAATATGTCAAAGTGTTGCAGAGATACAGCCTCAAATGCATTTTGGCACCCTTCCAGCAAATTCGTTGATGCGCTAAATGAGAACCGTTACGTATATCGACACAAAATCCATAACTTTTTGCCAGCATGGTCTGAAGATGATGCACGTCAAATTTGGTGAAAATTGGGCTAACGGTCTAGGAGGAGTTCGAAAAAGTAGGTTTTCAACATTAAGCAAAATGGCGGACAGGAAGTAAGGCCAATTTTCACATTATTGGTATCAATACTCTCGGCATGACCCACAGAATATAGCGAGACCATTTTAATTTTAATAGACTAATTTATTCAAAAGTTATTAGCATTTATGTGATATTTCATTATAACTATTGGCCACAAGGTGGCGCTGCCACCAAACTTTTTGAGTACCTTCAGGGCATGGAGCCGAATATTTTTGTAATTATTTGCGAAACGATACGATGCTGCGTTCAAAAAATACAGCATTTTAAATCATAATTCAAAATGGCCGACGCCTAAAATGGCCGACACAGGAAAATTGGATATCATTTGACTCGACATGACTCACTGAATCTAAAGAGACCAGTTGTGTGAATTTTGGCCAAACCATTCAGTAGTTATAAGCCAAAATATGCATTTTTCATATCTCCTGACCACTAGGTGGCGCTGTGTCGAAACACTGCAGGTAGTCTCAGTTCATGCTTGTTATAACACACGCCAAGTTTGGTCTCAATATGACAAACCGTTGCCGGGATATAGCCTCACGTGCATGTTTGCGTGCTTTTCGTCAAATTTGTTTACGTGTCATTCGACAACAGTTGGACGAATCAACTTGAATTCCATAACTTTTTGCCAGCATGGTCTGAAGATGATCTGAGCCAATTTTCGTGGCAATCGGACTAACCGTCTAGGACGAGTTCGAAAAAGCAGGTTTTTCGAAAAATTGAAAATAGCGAAAAAACTAAACCTTGCGATTTTTGAATTTTGGGGTTCATTCGACTTGGCATGAGCCAAGGATTCAGAGGAAAAAAGAATTTCCATTTTCTGGCTTACGGTTCAAAAGTTATTAGCATACAAACATTGAAAGTTTGGACAAGTGGTGGCGCTAGAGAGTAGGAGTTAGAGACTTCAAATTAGCTATAGTTAATGGTGGGACTGTCCTCTATCAGTGTGCCAAATTATACAACTTTCCCGCAATCGGTTCTATGGGCTGCCATAGACTTGCGGCGGAAGAAGAAGAAGAAGAATAATAATAAATATAGCTGCAAGCAGCAATTACGGGGCCAAGCACTCCAACGGCAAATGTAGCAGCTAAGCATGGCATGAAGCATCACACCAAATACATTAATGAGCAATAACAGTAATTTTGGAATTATTGTAATTGAAATGGCAAAAAAAAAATCATAATACCACCTCTAGTAGCATGATTACTTGGCTTATAAAGTTTGACCAATAGGTGGCACTGTTATGAAATCAATTTGGTGTACTCTGTTTGACTTTTCAATGACACACACAAAGTTTGGTGTTAATATGCCACAGCATTCCAGAGATGCAGCCTCAAGTGTCATTTTGTCATTGTGTTTCAACTTCGTCGCTTTGGTATGCGAAAACGGTTTTGTCTATCGACACAAAATCCATAACTTTGTGTCAACATAGTCTGAAGATCATCTGATTCGAATTTGGTGAAAATTGGACCTACGGTTCATGAGGAGTTCGAAAAAGTAGGTTTTCCACATAAATCAAAATGGTGGACCGGAACTTCAGTAAACACTGGCATATTTGGTATCTATGTTATCGGCATAAGCCAGGGAATATTTTGAGCCCAGTTTCGTTGCAATAGGCTAATGGACTAAAAAGTTATTAGCATTTTTAAAAGTGTAAATATTCATTGTTAACGAATGATTTATTACTCTTGACCAATAGGTGGCGCTGTTACCAAATTTATGTGGCATTGTCAGTCTGAGGTGGCGATGACACATACAAAGTTTGGTGCAAATATGTCAAAGCGTTGCAGAGATACAGCCTCAAATGCATTTTGGCACCTTTCCTGCAAATTCGTTGATGCGTTAAATGACAACCGTTTCGTATATCGACACGAAATCCATAACTTTTTGCCAGCATGGTCTGACGATGATTCACGTCAAATTTGGTGAAAATCGGACTAACGGTCTAGGAGGAGTTAGAAAAAGTAGGTTTTCAACATTAAGCAAAATGGCGGACAGGAAGTAAGGCCAATTTTCACATTATTGGTATCAATGCTCTCGGCATGACCCACAGAATAAAGCGAGACCATTTTAATTTTAATAGTCTAATTTATTCAAAAGTTATTAGCATTTATGTGATATTTCATTATAACTATTGGCCACAAGGTGGCGCTGCCACCAAACTTTTTGAGTACCTTCAGGGCATGGAGCCGAATATTTTTGTAATTATTTGCGAATCGATACGATGCTGCGTTCAAAAAATACAGCATTTTAAAACATAATTCAAAATGGCCGACGCCTAAAATGGCCGACACAGGAAAATTGGATATCATTCGACTCGACATGACTCACTGAATCTAAAGAGACAAGTTGTGTGATTTTTGGCCAAACCATTCAGAAGTTATAAGCCAAAATATGCATTTTTCATATCTCCTGACCACTAGGTGGCGCTTTGTCGAAACACTGCAGGTAGTCTCAGGTCAGGGTTATTATAACACACACCAAGTTTGGTCTCAATATGACAAACCGTTGCCGAGATATAGCCTCACGTGTATTTTTGCGTGCTTTTTGTCAAAGTTGTTTACGTGTCATTCGAAAACGTTTGGACGAATCAACTTGAATTCCATAACTTTTTGCCGGCCTGGTCTGAAGATGATCTGAGAAAATTTTCGTTGCAATCGGACTAACCGTCTAGGACGAGTTCGAAAAAGTAGGTTTTTCGAATAATTGAAAATAGCGAAAAAACTAAACCTTGCGATTTTTGAATTTCGGGATTCATTCGACTTGGCTTGAGCCAAGGATTCAGAGGAAAAAATAATTTCCATTTTCTGGCTTACGGTTTAAAAGTTATTAGCATACAAACATTGAAAGTTTGGACAAGTGGTGGCGCTAGAGAGTAGGAGTTAGAGACTTCAAATTTGCTATAGTTAATGTTGGGACTGTCCTCTATCAGCGTGCCAAATTATACAACTTTCCCGCAAACGGTTCTATGGGCTGCCATAGACTTGCGGCGGAAGAAGAAGAAGAAGAATAATAATAACGCCAACGAAAACAATAGGTGCCTACGCACCTTCGGTGCTTGGCCCCTAATAACGCCAACGAAAACAATAGGTGCCTACGCACCTTCGGTGCTTGGCCCCTAATAACGCCAACAAACACAATAGGTGCCTTCGCACCTTCGGTGCTTGGCCCCTAAATATAGCTGCAAGCAGCAATCACGGGGCCAAGCATTCCAGCGGCAACATCAGGAGCTAAGCATATGTAGCATCAGACCAAATGCAACAATGAATAATGAAATTAATAATTGCATGATTGTAATTGAAATGGCTGAAAATTGTTAATAAAAGTTCCACAGCGAGGAGCTAAGCATGGCATGGAGCATCAGACCAAATGCAACGAGTAAGAAAAGCAATTATTGGAAGAGTGTAATTGAAACAGCCAGTAAAACTCCAGTAAAATGATGCATTATCATTTTTGGAAAATAGGTGGCGCTGTAATCAAATCGCTTTGTTGTGTTCTGTGGGAGGTGACAATGTTGTGGGCAATTTCTTTCAAAATACTTACAGACCTTTAGGGCAATGAGTCGAACATGCCCACCGAGTTTCCGATCGACTTCCATTAACCTTGTCAAATAGGTGCTTAAAGTTGTTTGGCCAATGGCGGCCATGTTTTTTAAGATAAGTGAAATTCCTCATAGAGCACTTGTGCCACATTAGGCCGTATCAATTTTCAAGCTGATTGGATCAACGGTTGCTTAGTTATAGCCATTTGATTTTTTTTCATCCTGTAGCGCCACCAAGTGGCAGATATGGAAAAAAAATAATAATTTGACTAAAGTTTTTGTTCATGCATATGAGTTCTGAGTTTGGTGAAGATATCTCATTTTGTTCCCGAGTTATAGCCTTTTTCGTAAAAATGGTCCACGAATTTGAATGTTTTGGGTCACCTGGTTTTTTGTTCAGTCTTGATCAAACCACTGCAATAATATTCTCTGGACTCTCTAGATCAATAATTTTCAAAAATATGTTGCATTTTGTCCTTTGGTTAGCTATAAGAGGTCATTTAGGAAAGGGCCGTGGCCACATGTAACCTAAAGCCTATAAAACTGAAACAAAAACTCAAAACTTTATGAAACTTGGTTATAACATGTGAAAGATGACCCACCAAGCATGCAAAGTTTCATTAAGATCAGAAAATAGCTGGTGCTATAACAGTTAAAATGGCCTAAAAAACAAAAGATTTCAGTTGTGAATGGCATTAAACTGCAAAAAAAAGGGGTAATATAATCACACATGCATTAGATCTGTATTTTTTCTAAACAATCATGCAAAATTTAACAGAGATTAGGTAAAAAAGAACACTGTAATATTTATAAAGCTTCAAAACCCAGTGTTGAATAAAAAATTGCAATTATAACCACTAGATGTCACCGGAAGACCACTAATGAGCTCACTAAAGACTAAAACATTACAGTTTATGGGCTTGTTGAGGGATTCATCTAGAAAAAATGTATATTACTATTATTTAATATTACTGTTCAAGCATTTCAGATCACATTGAGTCAAAGTTTACCAATTTATTCATACAGATATATCTAATGTTTATAATTATGCCAGATTATGATTGCAATGAAACCTGAAAATGACATAGAAGCCCATAAAAACAGAAGACTTGCAATAGGTTTTATCACCCATCATTTATTTTAATTATCTATATATATATAACAAAATGTGTGCATCTGTGTGTGGGTTTAAGCATGCTTATTGAGTATTAATATAGTAGTTTAAACATGTCATGTTTGTGTGTCTGTAATTCTGTTCTATTCTTTTACTGTCAGCCATATCTAGGTTATTTAAAATCAGTGCAGTACTATTATCTAGACTGTGAAATTATACATAAATTGCGTATGCTTCTTTGGAATGAAATTAAGACAACATATAACAGTTATAAAGGTTAAAGAGACAGTGTTGTATGATAAATTGCATTTACGACCACTAGATGTCACTGGAAGACCACTAATGGGCTCACTAAAGACTAAAACATTACAGTTTATTGTCTCGATGATTGATTCATCTAGAAAAATATATATTACTATTATTTAATATTACTGTTCAAGCATTTAAGATCACATTGAGTGAAAGTTCAACAATTTATTCATACATGTATATCAAATGTTTACTATTATGTCAGAATATGAATGCAATGAAACCTGACATAGAAATGTAAGAAAAGAAGTCTTTCTGTGAGTTTTGTGTCACCTATAATTTATTTCAAATATCTACATACAACAAAATGTGTGGGCATGTACTTCTCTCTGTGTGTGTGTGTGTGTGTGTGTGTGTGTGTGTGTGTGTGTGTGTGTGTAATCATGCTTATTGATTATTCATATAATAGTTGAACCATTTCATTTCTGTGTGTGAGTGTCTGTGAGCCTATTCTCCATGTTAGACAATGGCACACACAAGTTTGGCTTAATTACAACAAAGCTTTGCAGAGATATAGCCTCAGACTCATTTTGTGAAGATGCCTGACATCTGAAGCAGCGCTGTACAAAAACGGTTTCGTCTATTGACACGAAATCCATAACTTTTTGTCAGCACGGTCTGAAGATGATCTGATTCAATTTTGGTGAAAATCAGACAAACGGTTGAGGATGAGTTTAAAAAAAAAGTTTTCAACATGAATCAAAATGGCGGACAGGAAGTTTTGCTTAATATGACATAATTGGTATGTATGTTGTCGGCATGTCCCAAGGAACATTTTGAGACATGTTTCATGATAATAGGCTAATGCAATCAAAAGTTATTCGCATTATTGGAAATGTAATAATTAGCGGTTATTGATTGGTTTATTACTCTTGACCAATAGGTGGCGCTGTGACCAAAATGATGTGACGTGGTCAATGTGATGTGACAATGTCACATATTAAGTTTTGTGTAAATATCTCCAACCTTTGCAGAGATACAGCCTCAGATGCAGTTTGGCATCTTTCCAGCAAATTCGTTGGTACGCTAATTGAAAACGGTTACGTGTATCGACACAAATTCCATAACTTTTTGCCAGCATGGTCTGAAGATGATCCAAATCAAATTTGGTGAAAATCTGAGCAACGGTCTAGGAGGAGTTCGAAAAAGTAGGTTTTCAACATGAATCAAAATGGCGGGCAGGAAATTTTGCCAAAATTGACAAATGGGGTATCGGTGTTCTCGGCATGACCCAAGGAATCTATCAACATCAGTTTTGTTACAGTAGGCTAATGTATGCAAAAGTTATTAGCATGTTTCGAAAAATCTTATAACTATTGACCACAAGGTGGCGCTGCCCCCAATTTTTTTGTGTACATTCAGGGCATGGAGCCGGACATTTTTGTAATTATTTGCGAAACGATACGGAACTTCATTCTTAAGATACAACAATTTACAACTAAATTCAAAATGGCCGACGCCCAAAATGGCCGAATTGGGAAAATTCGGTATCATTCGACTCGGAATGATGCACTGAATCTAAAGACACCACTTTTGTGATTTTTGGCAAAACCGTTCAGAAGTTATGAGCAAAAACATGCATTTTTCATATCTCCTGACCACTAGGGGGCACAGCGCCGAAACACTGCAGGTAGTCCCAGGGAATGGTTGTTATAAGACACACCAAGATTGGTCTCAATAGGCCAAACCGTTGCGGAGATATAGCCTCACGTTCACGTTTGCGTGCTTTTCCAAGAATTCGTTCTTGAGCTATTCGGAAACGGTTTGAGAAATCAACTTGAATTCCATAACTTTTTGCCAGCATGGTCTGAAGATTATCTGATTCAATTTTCGTGACAATCGGTGCAACGGCCTAGGACGAGTTCGAAAAAGTAGGTTTTACGAACAATTGACGATAGCGAAAAAACTAAGCCTTGCGATTTTTGAATTTCGGTGTCCATTCGACTCGGCATGAGCCAAGGAATCACAGGAAAAAAGAATTTTCATTTTGTGGCTTACGGTTCAAGAGTTATTAGCATCAAGTTTTTGAAAGTTTAGACAATTGGTGGCGCTAGAGAGTTTGAGTTAGAGACTTCAAATTTGCTACGGTTAATGTTCAGACATTCCTCTATTAGTGTGCCAAATTATACAACTTTCCCGCAATCGGTTCTATGTGCTACCATAGACTTGGGGTGGAAGAAGAAGAGGAAGAATAATAACGCCAACAAACACAATAGGTGCCTTCGCACCTTCGGTGCTTGGCCCCTAATAAATATAGCTGCAAGCAGCAATTACGGGGCCAAGCACTCCAACGGCAAATGTAGGAGCTAAGCATGGCATGAAGCATCACACCAAATACATTAATGAGCAATAGCAGTCATTTTGGAATTATTGTAATTGAAATGGCAAAAAAAAATCATAATACCACCTCTAGTAGCATGATTACTTGGCTTATAAAGTTTGACCAATAGGTGGCACTGTTATGAAATTAATTTGGTGTACTCTGTTTGACTTTTCAATGACACACACAAAGTTTGGTGTTAATATGCCACAGCATTCCAGAGATGCAGCCTCAAGTGTCATTTTGTCATTGTGTTTCAACTTCGTCGCTTTGGTATGCGAAAACAGTTTTGTCTATCGACACAAAATCCATAACTTTGAGTCAACATAGTCTGAAGATCATCTGATTCGAATTTGGTGAAAATTCGACCTACGGTTCATGAGGAGTTCTAAAAAGTAGGTTTTCCACATAAATCAAAATGACGGACCGGAACTTCAGTAAACACTGGCATATTTGATATCTATGTTATCGGCATAAGCCAGGGAATATTTTGAGCCCAGTTTGGTTGCAATAGGCTAATGGACTAAAAAGTTATTAGCATTTTAAAAAGTGTAATTACTCATGGTTAATGAATGGTTTATTACTCTTGACCAATAGGTGGCGCTGTTACCAAATTTATGTGGCATTGTCAGTCTGAGGTGGCGATGACACATACAAAGTTTGGTGCAAATATGTCAAAGCGTTGCAGAGATACAGCCTCAAATGCATTTTGGCACCTTTCCAGCAAATTCGTTGATGCGTTAAATGACAACCGTTTCGTATATCGACACGAAATCCATAACTTTTTGCCAGCATGGTCTGACGATGATTCACGTCAAATTTGGTGAAAATCGGACTAACGGTCTAGGAGGAGTTCGAAAAAGTAGGTTTTCAACATTAAGCAAAATGGCGGACAGGAAGTAAAGCCAATTTTCACATTATTGGTATCAATGCTCTCGGCATGACCCACAGAATAAAGCGAGACCATTTTAATTTTAATAGTCTAATTTATTTAAAAGTTATTAGCATTTATGTGATATTTCATTATAACTATTGGCCACAAGGTGGCGCTGCCACCAAACTTTTTGAGTACCTTCAGGGCATGGAGCCGAATATTTTTGTAATTATTTGCGAATCGATACGATGTTGCGTTCAAAAAATACAGCATTTTAAAACATAATTCAAAATGGCCGACGCCTAAAATGGCCGACACAGGAAAATTGGATATCATTCGACTCGACATGACTCACTGAATCTAAAGAGACAAGTTGTGTGATTTTTGGCCAAACCATTCAGAAGTTATAAGCCAAAATATGCATTTTTCATATCTCCTGACCACTAGGTGGCGCTGTGTCGAAACACTGCAGGTAGTCTCAGGTCAGGGTTATTATAACACACACCAAGTTTGGTCTCAATATGACAAACCGTTGCCGAGATATAGCCTCACGTGTATTTTTGCGTGCTTTTCGTCAAATTTATTTACGTGTCATTCGAAAACGTTTGGACGAATCAACTTGAATTCCATAACTTTTTGCCGGCCTGGTCTGAAGATGATCTGAGAACATTTTCGTGGCAATCGGACTAACCGTCTAGGACGAGTTCGAAAAAGTAGGTTTTTCGAATAATTGAAAATAGCGAAAAAACTAAACCTTGCGATTTTTGAATTTCGGGATTCATTCGACTTGGCTTGAGCCAAGGATTCAGAGGAAAAAAGAATTTCCATTTTCTGGCTTACGATTCAAAAGTTATTAGCATATAAACATTGAAAGTTTGGACAAGTGGTGGCGCTAGAGAGTTGGAGTTAGAGACTTGAAATTTGCTATAGTTAATGTTAGGACTGTCCTCTATCAGTGTGCCAAATTATACAACTTTCCCGCAATCGGTTCTATGGGCTGCCATAGACTTGCGGCGGAAGAAGAATAATAATAACGCCAACAGAAACAATAGGTGCCTCGCACCTTCGGTGCTTGGCCCCTAATAACGCCAACGGAAACAATAGGTGCCTACGCACCTTCGGTGCTTGGCCCCTAATAATAACGCCAACAAACACAATAGGTGCCTTCGCACCTTCGGTGCTTGGCCCCTAATAACGCCAACAAACACAATAGGTGCCTTCGCACCTTCGGTGCTTGGCCCCTAATAATAACGCTAACAACCACAATAGGTGTCTTCGCACCTTCGGTGCTTGGCCCCTAATAACGCCAACAAACACAATAGGTGCCTTCGCACCTTCGGTGCTTGGCCCCTAATAATAACGCCAACAATTACAATAGGTGCCTACGCACCTTCGGTGCTTGGCCCCTAATAATGCCAACGAAAACAATAGGTGCCTACACACCTTCGGTGCTTGGCCCCTAATAATAAGAACGCCAACAAAAACAATAGGGTCCTACGCACCTTCGGTGCTTGGCCCCTAATTAAACATTACAATGAATGTAATATGGTGTATTTATTTATCAAAATGCTCCTCTCCAGAAGTAATTTTGTAGCTGAATACCAAGTTGATGGTCCCTGAATATGGATTTGATGAGAAACATGACATCTTGTTGACGAGCTGTTTGTGACGTCTCTGAAGTACGGCTGAAGCACTGATTGAGCGATTACATGTGACAGGATTCATGTCAGTAAATTGTCCTGGATCTGTTTACAGACCCTTTGGCATTCATTCATGTTTATTTGGCGCTGTAGCCCATAACTGGTGTTAAAAACAGAGGAAGACGTGATCTTTCAAGTGTGCTGCATGCTGCCGCTTCACTTGACCTGAGACACACTGCGTGATCGTCACTGCATTAGATAGAGAGCACCACAGTCAGATTTATTGGTTACATTTCAAGATAAGATGGACAGAATTCAAAATCTGAGACTTTGTTTCTTATCAAAAGTAACAAAGCACAAAGCCTATTGTGGTTTAATGGATGAGAGATGTGCTATAATGTTCTGTTCATTCATCAGCTGTAAAGAGACGATCCATCCTTGGGATTTACCAATCAGTTTGTAAAGATGAGATTGGTTCAATTAAAATTGAGACATCAGTTTTTTTTTTTACCCAGCTGTAATGCTAATAAATCTTCCTGAAATTGTCCTTCTGAAAGTCTGTAATTGAATACTTAAGATTTTTCCCAGTGCTCTCTCCCTCAAATAATCTTTCCTCAATTCCGGCCATCATTTCTGTGAAAAAAGCAAGTTTCCAGTACTAATAAACAAATGCACTGAAGTTAGTAAAGAAGATGATGACTACATTTGATAAAACTGCATAATTAATGCAATGGTGCTTCATCTGAGAACAAACACACAGCGGTCAGGAATTGTTTCATCAGAGCAGCTCGATCTATCCCAGGATCTCCAATGAAAGAGACTCTGAGGGGATTCTTCGGAGAGGACTTCTTCTGTGTCAGGCCTCGGGAGAACATGTCTTCTCTTGTGACACAGAGGCTGAAAACGGCTGAAGGGTCTATTGCCTCTTTAAGTGTGTCGATTGTGTCTGTAAGACTTGAGAAAAAGAAAACAGAGATGCATTCTTTTTTAGCTTTTGGTCGATGTAAAAAAGGCGCTATAAATTAAACTAAATTGCATCTCTTGTGCTTGTCTTGCCTTTGTCCCGTTATGATGAAATCTTGGTTTGGTCTAACGTCAGCTCTGTAACCACAAATGAACCATGTCATAAAATATATTTAACACGACTGACTTTGTATTTAACATGAATTAGTCAAAACATTGTAAGTTGCCAATTATAAGCGTTTCACTGAACAGAAAGAGAGCAAAGAATCAATCATCAAAGTCAAGAACATTATCATTGACTTCAGTCTAGCAAGAGTTCAAGCTCTCTCAAAAACTCTGATTATAATCACTGAAGCTGTTCACACTGTCAAATTAATCTCTTACTTACATTGAAGCTGTATTTTAAAAAACTGGATATTTGCAGTCTAAGAAGTCAGAACAAAAAATCTGTTTTTTGAAAATACATGTCTAGAAAACTTTGCCTTAAAAATCCATTGCGTTAAATTTCAAATGTTAAATATTAAAGTGAAAAAACAAACAAAACAATCTAAATCTAATTCAAAACTGTTTTAAATCCCATATAATATTCTTTTTTGTTAAATTACACTTGTTTATAATAAAAATTTACACAATCCAAAATTCAGATAGTTTGGTATTAATGTTATGTGCAACAGCCATTTGAAAAAAAAAAATATATATATATATATATATATATATATATATATATATATATATATATTAGTCTGAATAAAATGCTAGTAGCAGGACTGTAAAATGAATAGTTGTGATTATAATAATTTGATAAAATGAAGATATAATAAACCACATTGAAACTCTCTTTGAGATTAACTGGAACTCAGTGTATTAGACACTAGAGCTGAAAAACCTAATTCGAGTTTTGTACTTAAATATAATACATTTTCTAATAATATTGGAATTTAAAAGACATAATTTCAGTTGGAGGGATGCTTTTGTCTTCTCTCCCGAGGACACAAGAGACACATCGAGTGAAATATTACTAATGCACGTTTCTGCAAAGCAATAAAATAACACGACTATCTTTGAAAAAAAGTGCATGTTTAAAATAATGTTTACTAACCATATATAATTAATTACGTTGCTTAAACAATTAGAAACAAATCCCCATAATCATTTCAAATTCATCAGCATTTTTGAATTAGAATATATTTTTTTTTACAGCCTTATTAGACCCGAGTAAGATATTTTATATAATAGATGATTACGTTTAAAAATAATAAAAATCCTCTAGCTCCTGCAGATTCTTCAATTTACCAGCATCTTTTGCATATCTGAACTCTTTCCAGCAGTGACTGTATGATTTTGAGATTCATCTTTTCACACTGAAGACAACTGAGGGACTCAAACACAACTATTACAGAAGATTCAAACATTCACTGAGGCTCCTGAAGGAAACACAATACATTAAGAAAAAAAAAAACTCACACATTCACACATTTCTCATGATGATATCAAGTGGAAGCTCCTCTTCTCGAGATGACACACATTTTAATAAAAATAAACACATACATACATAGGTTACACACTCAAATGTTAGACTTGATTAAAATATAAGAAAATGTACAAGTGATAAGTTTTCTATTTCTGAATTTCAGGATACACAGTTATGATGATCTATATTAAATCTGTACAGCTCAGGATATAAGCCCATCACTGAAAATATCACATTCATTCTCTTGGTTTTCAGTGCTGTATAAACATATCAACTATTTTATTAATGTCCTTTGGATAAAAACTTATTTTGCTGAATTAGTTTAGTTTCCTTGAAGCTTGTTTCTTCTGTTCATCAACACTGCTCCACACATTACACTTCCATGCATTCATTTAACTTCACATCACTGATTCCTGTAGCGGCTCTTATTCACCATCAGCTGATCCTGAGGAAACTGAACTGACGTCTAAATACTGAGAGTCCTACAATAAAACACACAGACAGTCAGATATGAGTATGAGACATTACTGCTGTCACATCACATCAGCAGATCCAGCTCAGAAACACACAGTATATTCATATTACAGTCAGAGATATGAATCAGAGTATGTGAGCGGAGCGCGGAGTGGAGCGTGTGATTTTGACTGGAGCGAGGAGCAGATCTTTTAAAAGTCGGAGCGTCGTGGTTTTCACTCGCTCCAAGATCGCTCCAGCACCGCTCCGTCACGAGTACAATTCATGCCAACAGCCCGTAATATAACTGAATATTTAACAAGAAATCATATGTAGAAGAAATGAATCGATCCATAGGTAAAATAACTGGAGAAAACGTTTCATCACAAACTAAATTTGCACTGCAAAAAGCAGCAATTCTACCTTTTAATGCAGACATATGTTATTTGTCATGTGGTAGGAACAAGGTTTGCACACTAGTGTCCCAATAAACCACTTTGAAACTCTCCTTGTGTTTTTTTATTTATTGTTTAATATAGGTTATGAACAGAAGTTGAAGTGTGTAATTTCACACATACTGAAATACTTTAGACGTGGAGTGAAGGTGGAGCGGTGTTTCTGATATCAGTGAGTGTGGAGTGGAGCGGAGCGGAGTGATAATTAAATGATCGGAGCGCGGAGGAGAAATTGTTGACGCTCCACTCCGCTCACATACGATCATAGATTAATAACAGTGAATGATCAACAACTCTCTCTTTATCATTTACACACAGAGACACTGGAGGAGATGAACATATTCATATATTCATAGATCATCACAGAATTAAACAGTTTAAAGAACAGAAACTAAAGTGGAGCTGAATTATTATCTTATATTCTCCAAATATGTCTGTTACTAAACTTTGGCCATTTTAAAAGATTTAAATAATAATATACTCACAGTAGAATAATGTCTCCAGTTTATAACGTGGATCATCTTTCAGATCAGAGAGTAACTTCACTCCTGATAGTCGTAGATTATTCCTAGACAGATTCAGGTATCTCAGGTGTGAGGGGTTTGATCTCAGAGCTGAAGTCAGAGCAGAACAACCTTCATCTGTGACGTCACACCTCATCAACCTGTAGAGAACAATGACACAGTGTTAATTGTAGTTGAAGTGTGTGTAGTTTGTTATTGACTCTGGTCTCAGGGCAGGAGAGGAGATATAATGACAAGCATTGCCACAAACTGCTGCTGATAGAATCAGATTTCTGCATGTTGATGCTCAATGCTGCTGTTTGAAACTGTCATGTGCTTCAGGACTGAACAGACACACAGAGCTGAATGTGAGATATTGTTTCATAGTGATATAAGCACAGATCTGTCTGGAGAAACAGTCACTTGCTCCTCTAATTACGACTTACAGTTTACCTAAAAATGAAGATTAAAAATCATCAAAATCCCACAGACTTACATTGAGGAAATGTTCAGATGAGCATTTAGATGTTTTTACACACTGTTTAATCCAGCTCTGAGGGACATGGAGTACTTTAACATGCAGTTACAAATGAATAAATAATGTTTTGATATTTTAAACATAAAACATTGAAAACTGATTTTTAAAATAGTTAAAAAAATGAAAAGGTACCTTAAATGTGAAATTAAAACCGCCAGTAGGTGGCAGCGAGTCACTGTTAATAAGTGAGTCATTGTGTTTTGAACCGAATCATTTAAACTGTTGATTCATTCAGGAATGAATCACTGTCATGTTGCTCAGAGACGCAAAACAGTGCTGAAAAAGATGTATTGGGATCAGCATTTATAGACATTCTGAACTCTATTGGTGTTAGACAACACGTTTCAGGACCTACTCATTGTCGAAATCATACTCTAGATTTAATACTGTCACATGGAATTGATGTTGATAGTGTTGAAATTATTCAGCCAAGTGATGATATCTCAGATCATTATTTAGTTCTGTGTAAACTTCATATAGCCAAAATTGTAAATTCTACTTCTTGTTACAAGTATCGAAGAACCATCACTTCTACCACAAAAGACTGCTTTTTAAGTTATCTTCCTGATGTATCCGAATTCCTTAGCATATCCAAAACCTCAGAACAACTTGATTATGTAACAGAAACTATGGACTCTCTCTTTTCTAGCACTTTAAATACAGTTGCTCCTTTACGCTTAAGAAAGGTTAAGGAAAACCGTTTGACACCATGGTATAATGAGCATACTCGCACCCTAAAGAGAGCAGCCCGAAAAATGGAGCGCAGCTGGAGGAAAACAAAACTAGAGGTATTTCGTATTGCTTGGCGGGAAAGTAGCATATCCTACAGAAAAGCATTAAAAACTGCTAGATCTGATTACTTTTCTTCTCTTTTAGAAGAAAACAAACATAACCCCAGGTATTTATTCAATACAGTGGCTAAATTAACGAAAAATAAAGCCTCAACAAGTGTTGACATTTCCCAACACCACAGCAGTAATGACTTTATGAACTAATTTACTTCTAAAATCGATACTATTAGAGATAAAATTGCAACCATTCAGCCGTCAGCTACAGTTTCGCATCAGACAGTGCACTATAGACCCCCTGAGGAACAGTTCCACTCATTCTCTACTATAGGAGAGGAAGAATTGTATAAACTTGTTAAATCATCTAAACTTACAACATGTATGTTAGACCCTATACCATCTAAGCTCTTAAAAGAGGTGCTTCCAGAAGTCATAGGTCCTCTTCTGACTATTATTAATTCCTCATTGTCATTAGGATATGTCCCCAAAACCTTCAAACTGGCTGTTATTAAGCCTCTCATAAAAAAGCCACAACTTGACCCCAGAGAACTAGTTAATTATAGACCAATCTCGAATCTCCCTTTTCTGTCCAAGATACTAGAAAAGGTGGTATCCTCACAATTATATTCCTTCTTAGAGAAAAATGGTATATGTGAGGATTTCCAGTCAGGATTTAGACCGTATCATAGTACTGAAACTGCTCTCCTTAGAGTTACAAATGATCTGCTCTTATCATCTGATCGTGGGTGTATCTCTCTATTAGTTTTATTGGATCTTAGTGCTGCTTTTGACACAATTGACCACAACATTCTTTTGCATAGACTTGAACACTTTGTTGGCATCAGTGGAAGTGCATTAGCATGGTTTAAATCGTACTTATATGACCGCCATCAGTTCGTAGCAGTGAATGAAGATGTATTATATCGATCACAAGTGCAGTATGGAGTACCCCAAGGCTCAGTTCTAGGGCCGCTACTCTTCACGCTTTATATGTTACCCTTGGGAGATATCATCAGGAAACATGGTGTTAGCTTTCACTGTTATGCTGATGATACGCAGCTCTATATTTCTTCGCGGCCCGGTGAAACACACCAATTTGAAAAACTAATGGAATGCATAGTCGATATAAAAAATTGGATGACGAGTAATTTCTTACTGCTAAATTCAGAAAAAACAGAGGTGTTAATCATAGGGCCTAAAAACTCTACTTGTAATAACCTAGAACACTGTCTAAGACTTGATGGTTGCTCTGTCAATTCTTCGTCATCAGTTAGGAACCTAGGTGTGCTACTTGATCGCAATCTTTCCTTAGAAAGCCACGTTTCTAGCATTTGTAAAACTGCATTTTTCCATCTCAAAAATATATCTAAATTACGGCCTATGCTCTCAATGTCAAATGCAGAAATGTTAATCCATGCATTTATGACTTCAAGGTTAGACTATTGTAATGCTTTATTGGGTGGTTGTTCTGCACGCTTGGTAAACAAACTACAGCTAGTCCAAAATGCAGCAGCAAGAGTTCTTACTAGAACCAGGAAGTATGACCATATTAGCCCGGTCCTGTCCACACTGCACTGGCTCCCTATCAAACATCGTATAGATTTTAAAATATTGCTTATTACTTATAAAGCCCTGAATGGTTTAGCACCTCAGTATTTGAATGAGCTCCTTTTACATTATACTCCTCTACGTCCGCTACGTTCTCAAAACTCAGGCAATTTGATAATACCTAGAATATCAAAATCAACTGCGGGCGGCAGATCCTTTTCCTATTTGGCGCCTAAACTCTGGAATAACCTACCTAACATTGTTCGGGAGGCAGACACACTCTTGCAGTTTAAATCTAGATTAAAGACCCATCTCTTTAACCTGTCATACACATAACATACTAATATGCTTTTAATATCCAAACCCGTTAAAGGATTTTTAGGCTGCATTAATTAGGTAAACTGGAACCGGAACACTTCACATAACACCGTACTTTCTACATCATTAGAAGAATGGCATCTACGCTAATATTTGTCTGTTTCTCTCTTGTTCCGAGGTCACCGTGGCCACCAGATCCAGTCTGTGTCCAGATCAGAGGGTCACTGCAGTCACCCGGATCCAGTAGGTATCCAGACCAGATGGTGGATCAGCACCTAGAAAGGACCTCTACTGCCCTGAAAGACAGCGGAGACCAGGACAACTAGAGCCCCAGATACAGATCCCCTGTAAAGACCTTGTCTCAGAGGAGCACCAGGACAAGACCACAGGAAACAGATGATTCTTCTGCACAATCTGACTTTGCTGCAGCCTGGAATTGAACTACTGGTTCCGTCTGGTCAGAGGAGAACTGGCCCCCCAACTGAGCCTGGTTTCTCCCAAGGTTTTTTTCTCCATTCTGTCACCGATGGAGTTTCGGTTCCTTGCCGCTGTCGCCTCTGGCTTGCTTAGTTGGGGTCACTTCATCTACAGCGATATCATTGACTTGATTGCAAATTAAAACAGACACTATTTCAACTGAACAGAGATGACATCACTGAATTCAATGATGAACTGCCTTTAACTATCATTTTGCATTATTGAGACACTGTTTTCCAAATGAATGTTGTTCAGTGCTTTGGCGCAATGTATTTTGTTTAAAGCACTATATAAATAAAGGTGATTGATTGATTGAAAGGTGACTGTGTTTGGAATGATTTTTGTTTTTAGAAACAGAGCAAAAACAGGGAATATGTTGTCTAAAACATAAGTCTCTTGATATTAACTTCTTGTTTATTGAACTGTTGTATAAAATCAATATCAAAACTGTAATTATATGCTGACTTTTGGAGAAAAATGCCACTCTTCATGCGATAGTAACCATTTGAACTTATATAAATTATATAGATCTATACATTTTCTGCCCCATTTCTTGAAAAAAAATTGTATAATTCTAAATTTCCAGTGAAAGAACACATTATAAATGCGTATGCGCACTAGTCTAGACCATCACGTGATGTATGCGCACACTCTGTGTTTTGATTGGATGGGGGATGGCAAAGGGCAGCTACTCTGGTGGAGCAAATATCTGCAAATCTTTCTTGGTGGCTTTTTTTTCACTTAAACTATTGTGAATTTACATTCTGCATTTAAATTAATAGTGCCCACCGCAAACCATCCTAGGGCTGGCCAGAGTTTATACAGTGGTGCCGTGGATGGGAGGGAGAACGGCTGACTTACGGGAATAAATTGTGTATTTCCCTCACAATTGTCACAAAACACTCACTTCACTGTCTGTCTGGTCTCTCTGCGCATTGCTTTGCGAGATCATAAGGCACATTTTTTTCACCTCACTGCTGCAAGAGTCTGCGTGAGAATATGGGGGTGTGAGAGCGTGAGAATTGGGTCAATTGTGTGAGTCTCACCCTGAATGTGTGAGAGTTGGCAGCTTTGCATATGGGGCAGTCGTGGTCTAATGGTCAGAGAGTCTGACTTGTAACCCACAGACAGGGATGTACTGGTCACCAGGAGTAAAGTCATCAACAACACAAGTGTCTTGATCCATTCAGATGTGACACAGAATTGTGTTTTACAGTCGTGAGATATGAGAACATTAAAGCTTCTGTAGTGATGCTGGCTGAAAACACACACCACAATCTAAACTTGACAAATGTTAATGACAAAACATAGACTTGTTAATTCATCATCATAGTAATTTAACTTGCAGTTATTAACACTGTACAATAGAGATATATTTATTATAAATGTTACTGTTATTAGCATATTTAAATATTAAATATTACCAGTAAATAAGTTCTTAAAGGACAGTTCATCCAAAAATGAAAATTGTCATTTTCTCGAAATCATGTCATTTCAAACCTGTATGAATTTCTTTCTTCTGTGGAACATAAAAGAAGATAATTTCAGGAATTCAAGAAATTTTTGTCCATACAGAAATCAAGGGTAATCAAAATGGTTTGGTCACGTTCTACAAAATATCTGTTGTGTTCTACAGAAGAAACTAAGTCACACAGGTTTGGATCGACATGAGGGTGAGGAAATGATGACAGAATTTATTTATCAATAGATTTCCTGCATTCTAGCTCAAAATCAATGCTTTACTGTCAAGTGCATTTCTATGTGACACAAATACATTATTAAGTTTGTTATATTTGTAATGAATTCAGTAATATCTATGATTATTTACTCCAATTAAAGGCCCTGTCACCCAGCAATATATAATCTTTATAATCTTACCACAGTTTCTCCAGTTTACAGCGAGGATCCTCCAGTCCAGCACAGAGACACTTCACTCCTGAATCTCTTATTTTATTCCCAGACAGATCCAGTTCTCTCAGGTGTGAGGGGTTTGATCTCAGAGCTGAAGCCAGAGCAGAACAACCTTCATCTGTGACGTCACAATCTCTCAACCTGTAGAGAACAATGACACACTCTTCACTCTCTCAGATCTGATTAGCTGTGAATCCATTAGTAAAGAGAAAGAACAAATCAATGTGTGATACATCAATGGACTGACATTTAAAACATTAAAAAAAAACATGATCATAAATAATTTAAAGCATCATTCAAAAATAAAAATTATTTATTTTACTGTCAGGATTTTTAACCAAATACAGGCATGTGATTGGAAACATTAGGCAAGGCAGGTTTATATATATAGCACATTTCGTACACAATAGTAATTCAAAGTGCTTTACATAAAAGAAAGTAAAACGATAATGAAGAAAAATAATAACAAGAGTAAAACAAGCAATTTTAAAACTTTTAAAATGATTAAAAAATTTACTTATTTAAAATGAATTTAAAACAGTTTGAAAATGAATTTACATAAAATAAAATAAATAAAAAAAACAGTGAAAATATAGTGCAATCAGTTCGGACATTGCACAGTGCTCATTCAATAAATGCACAGCTAAACAGATGAGTTTTAAGTCTATATTTAAATGTGACTAGTGTTTTAGCACATCTGATCTCTTCTGGAAGCTGATTCCAACTGCGGGCAGCATAGTAACTAAAGGAGGACTCCCCTTGTTTTGTGTGAACCCTTGGTATTTCTAACTGACTCGATCCTAGTGATCTGAGTGCTCTGTTAGGCTTATATTCAGTGAGCATATCTGCAATATATTTCGGTCCTAGGTCATTTAGTGACTTATATACGAGTAAAAGTACTTTAAAATCAATCCTAAATGTAACTGGAAGCCAGTGTAAGGACCTGAGGACTGGTGTGATATGCTCAGATTTTCTGGTTCTAGTCAGAACATTACAATTATTAATAATTTTGAAATAACTTGTAACCAGTGTTGGGAGTAACAGATTACAGTAACATATTACTTTTAGCTGTAACACAGAAGTGAAAGGCATTATTAATACATTTTCAGTAATATTTTACTCCGTACTTGTTCAGTAACGCTTTACAACACACTTTAAGCCCAAAATTTAATTGATCAAAGAAAATAGAAAAGAATGAAACAGCAAAAGCGCAGGACATGAATGAATCAAAGATTCAGTAAATTAGTTCCATTTCCTGTTTGTGGTCAGTCAATAGCTGCGTGTGGTGTCCACGTTTGGAAATAAAGACTAAACGTCAGCTTCTGATATATTTGTTTAGTGATGTTTTTTCATTCATCTCTCTCTCGCTGGTGTAACTCTGTATTGTGTGACGTAGTCCGGTGAAGGTGTGTTTAGGACGGGGTTTACAGGAGTGTGTGAGGATACTGTCATGACACAGAATGATCTCGTCCTCTGTGCTCGAGGTCCGAGGCTATTAGCTCCGTCCGGCTCGCTGTTAGCCTCGGCTCACACTGGACAGTGGAAAAGAGGCTAATGAGTGAAGACAGCAGAAGACTGTACATTCACGAGATGGATGTGTGCGCATCTTGACATTTTACAATTGTATATGGCATTAGAGTTTACATATAGTCCTGTTGTGTCTAATATGAACAGACCCAAGCAATTCACAGATATTGCCAGATAATCTCTTTACCTCTACCATACTTGTAACAGACTTGGATCGTTTGTGATTCTGGCTGTTATCCGGTCTTGTGTTGTCTTGATCCTTCACTTTGTCGATTATAAGTTCTATTGTTAGTAGTCTGGATCGCCCACAGTCATTATGCTACTCCTCTACTGGAGGTAAAATACTCTGCAGTACATTTTGACATTTCAGATTGTTAACTTCTATTTCTGTAGTTATTCTGGTGAAAGTTACTCAAAACTAATACTGGAGTAATGTAACGCATTACAATTCTGAGACAGTAATATTGTAATGGAAGGAATTACTTTTAAATGACAGTAACAAGTAATCTATAATGTTTTACAGTTTGGAAGTAATTTGCTCAACACTGCTTGTAACGCTCGGCCTAAAATAAGCTGACTACACAAATAAACTTTTCAGTTACCTCTTAATAGTGGGGTTTGAAGGAATGAAGGAACTATAAATAACCACCGCAATAAAGAATGATAAAGAATGAAAGACAACCCAGCGTGTATTATACAAGAAGACAGAAGAGAAAAAAATACTAGATATACACAATATATACAATAAATATATGAGGGTGAGTGAGTAATGTCCTTGGAAGTCCAATGGGGCTTCTCGGGTCAACATTAACACACTGACAAAATTATATTCAGAATTAAAAATGTTTTTATACCACTTTTTAATGTGTGATTGTGTAAAGGTGATCACCAGATACCAACCTTTCGTGAACTTGCTTACACTCGTTCTCATGGAGGGTCTGTGTGTGTGTGTGTGTGTGTGTGTGTGTGTGTGTGTGTGTGTGTTCGGTTCGGTCTCACCGGTGCAATATTTGGAGTCCGGGAGCACGTTGAGAACAGCGCTGTCCTGTGACGAAGTCCTCAGTAAAATAATCCAATGGCGTCAGGTTATTTCCACGAGGAAGCAACTCAAAGTCACAGGTAAATACAGCAGGTAATAATGATCAGGCGATCGATCGCTAAATCCTAAAGTGAGCACATTGACGTCACAGGGATTCCCGCATCACGAGCGAACTCTCGCGAGAAGAAACAGAGTCCACAGTTCTCAAAGGGGCAATACAAACACAGAAACGTTAACCCTTAAGGCGCCAGGGTTTTTTGGAAAAAAATGTTGTATTTTGGCATCAAGATTACAAAAGCTTGTGACTTGAAAGGGCTTAAAGATAGAGATCTACTGTCAATTAGAAAAATGTTTGGCATGATCGAAAGTTTACGTGGGGTGTAAATATACTAATCTAGTTTGCATATTATGACGTCACCATGGGCGGCTATCTCGAATTTCACAATATTCAGGAAATATTAGATATTGAATTGATGTTTGAACATATTTGCATGATTTTGTGTGTGTATATGTCTTTTTTATCCTCATTCCAAATGATCAGAACAGAGGAAGCCAACAATAAAACAGGAGAAAGTACTAAATTATTACTATATCACTACTATATAGTAGTAAAACACATGTGAACAGTAGCTTACTTTTTGATCAGTTCATCAGTAATATTCAGGAAATAATAGATATTGAATGGATGTTAGAACTTATTTGCAAGGTTTTTTTTTTTTTTTTGTATTTGATTGCTGTTGTTGTTGTTTTTTGTCTTTTTATTCTCATTCCAAATGATCAGGGGAAAAAAACGAGAAAAGTAGTAGATTATTACTATATTACTGTGCCACAGTAAAATACATGTGCCTATTTTTTGATCAGTTGACCATCTATCTGCCCAATCAGGTATCTATGTGACACAGTTCGTAGTTGTTGAGAGTATGGTTCCTCTCATTCATTGCATGACACAGCGCAGAGCGCACCTTCTCCACACTGACTGCACCTGTACTGTCTGCCGGCCGCGCATTAGAGCGTGCGCGATCAGCAACAGCTCTCCTATGGACACTATGACCACGTTCACCTCTGCCACCCGCTCCCCCGTTGAGCAAAGGCTCGAAACGATCGCTTGTTTGTGCTTCGTGAACACTCTCGCTTTGCACGGCTGCACCATTGCGCTGCAAAGATGTACCGCGAGACGTGCGATCATTAGACGGCCGATCGTCATTTCCAAAAGGCAAATATTCCCCTTCAGAGTCAGAATCGGTGAACAACATTTGCAACACATCCTCTTTGTATTAGCCATCTGGCGATTTTCTCTCATAAATCTCACGATTTACACTCACGCTATGAAATGAATTACTTCCGCAGCAATAACATGAGAGCTCGACACTTTGAACAGAAACAATGCATAATGTTGGTCTAGAATCAAAGTACTACGTGTCTGCCATCTAGTGGAAGGGAATACAAATGAGATATTACACCATATAAGGAACTACAGTCTATTTTATTAAGGATGACATCTTGTCGCAATTTTGCGACTTTGGCGCTTAGAGGGTTAATAACAGCTGTGCAACATCAACAATCACATTAACATTTAATCAACAGCTTTATAAACGTATACCTCTTATGTGGCCGAGCTAAAAACTATCTTCTGCTCATCAAGGCTGAATTTATTTGATCAAAATAAAGTAAAATAAATATTGTGAAATATTATTACAAATACAAAAAAAGTTTAAAATTTTAATATAAAATGTAATGTTATTCCTGTGATGCAAATCAGAATGTTCTTCATCATTATTCCAGTTTTCAGTGTCACATGATCTTTTAGAAATCATTACAATTTATTTTAATCTCAAGAAACATTTCTGATTATTATCAATGTTGAACATTTTGCTACTTCATATTTTGTGTTGAAATTATGCACTTTATTTTTTGATAAATATAAAGTTTAATGAACAGCATTTATTTGCATTTATCAATATATTAATTAAATTGGTAAATGCATTTATTAAATAAAAATCATTTTAAATTCCTTCACACAGTTTTTGTGGCTTTCATGAATGATAAATAAAATTTTTAATTTCTCTCTTTTTTTAAATCTTATACAAATGTTTGAGTCGTATCATAGATTCCACAAAAATATTAAGCAGCAAAACTGTTTTTAACATTGATAATAATCAGAAATGTTTTTTGAGCAGTAAATCAGAATGATTTCTGAAGGATTGTGTGACACTAAACTTCTTTGTAAACAACAACAGATTTATAAATGTTTCTAATGAAGAATGTTGTGTTCCCAAATGCAAATTAAAGCGTCTCAAACCAAGCGCAGCACTAACAGTGAATCAGAACCAGAAACAGTACAGTAACAGCAGACATGGAGCGCGTCACACTACAGTCTTTATAAACTCTGACACGAAAATCACATCCCTGCAAATGGTCTCTTATGTTAAATCACGCTATTCATTACACAGCTGAGCTTTATATTGATCTGTATTTATATGTACAGAGTAGTGGTGTGTGTGTGTGTGTGTGTGCGTGTGCGTGTGTGTGTTTCTCCATCACTCAAGGATATCAGAACCTGAGATCTCCTACACTGTGAGACAGTGTTGTAGTCGAGTCACCAACTGTCGAGTCCAAGTCGAGTCTCGAGTCTCAGTGTTCGAGTCCGAGTCCAAGTCCAAGTCCGAGTCACCAAAGAAGAGTCCGAGTCGAGTCCAAGTCGAGTCACCATTACCAGAGTTCGAGTCCGAGCCGAGTCTCGAGTCCAATATTGGATTATTATTATTATTTTTTTTATTTCTTTTGAGGAAACAATAGCAACTGAGTTGGTAGGCATTGAAGTCCATTATATGAAGGAAACACTCTGAAATGTTTTCCTTAAAATACGTAATTTAAGAAAAAACGCCATGGATATCCTGGATGGCATTAGGAGGAGTAAATGATTAGGATTTTTTTTGTGTGTGTGTGAACTAATCCTTTAACACTGTATTACAGAAATACACTCGGCGAAAAAAAAAGAAACGTGCATATTACAATGAGTGTGTGAGAGAGAGAGAGACAGAGTGTGAGTGTGTGTGTGTGTGTGTGAGAGAGAGAGAGAGAGAGAGAGCGAGAGAGCGTTTGTGTGTGAGTGACCGATCTAGCGTGAGTGCGTTTGTATGTGTTCAAGTGAATGTGTGTGTGTGTGTGTGACAGCACGCACCTGGTCAGAAAGCGATGTGTAACGATAAGGGCCGTTCAAATATCGCGTCTTTTGCACGCTCAAGTTCGTTATTTCCAATGTACTGTAGGCGCGCGGTATGCACGTTCATAATGGAAGCGTATGTGCGCTCATAACGGCAGCATCCAGGCGCGTCCACAACGCAACGAGTTAAAAACATCTCAACTTTTCAGAATGCCGCAAGTGCACCGCGGGTCATGTGACAAGAACTAACCAATCAGCTTCATCCTTTCCCGCAAGTGCCCGAGCGCTTTGGAAAAAAATTAAAGTGAGTGACGTCGGTGAGTGTGTTGTCAAGCAAAGACAGCGAGCGGTAGCAGTGTCTGTGAGGGAAAAGAATAGATCGCGGCCGGTCTTGGGCACGAAACATTTTTTATAACATTTTTAGTCAAAAACAACGTGATGAATGCTTATGATGAATGCTTCCGATTTTATATATCCTCGAGTCCGAGTCCAAGTACGAGTCATCAGTCCACGAGTCCAAGTCGAGTCACGAGTCCAGAGAATGGAGTCCGAGTCCGAGTCCAGGGTACTCCATCACTGCTGAGAGATATTATTCATACTTGCAGATAGTACTCACACCTCAATGTACTGCAGTGCTTTACAAAACAGTAGGTAATAACATATTCTTTCTCTGATTGTGTTGATTATAAACAGATGGTGTCTTCTAGTGTCCTTCCTTGTGTCTCTTCCTAAAGCCCCCTACACCTGCTCCTAATCACACTGAAGCTGCTGATCAGTAAAGCTGTTCTTGAAGCTGCAGGAAGAGACTCACGCTTCTGAGTTTGGGAACAATATGAGCTGCATGTGATTGATTCTCCAGAACATCTGATCAACGTGAGGACAACACATCTATATTTAATTATACACATGTTAGACGTTTTATTTCAATGTTTTGAAAATCTTATGTTTTCTTTAATATAAACACCTCTCTGAGCTCATATACACTGGAGTAAATGAGAAGAAATGCAGATTTGTCCTCGGGTCGGTCTCCTCAAAAGCCCACTGTTCTTACTCTCTCACTGATCTGACTGCTTTCTTTAGCAATTTTGTCTGCTAACAGTCAATCCTTTGCTAACAAGACGAGCTATTAGCACTTAGTGTAACAGAATCCATTTAAAGGTGTTGCTAATGCAGAAACAGCTTTAACATGAACACAGAAGTCCACACATGAACAAGAAACAAAGACACACAATGTTTAACTTTCTGTATCTCTGTATCTTGATACAACTATTGTGTTTTCTGGCTTTCTGGGTGATTTGTTTTTCACTTCACAAATATTTTACAGTGTGTCATATATAATCTTACCCCAGTTTCTCCAGTTTACAGTGAGGATCCTCCAGTCCAGCACAGAGACACTTCACTCCTGAATCTCTTATTTTATTCACAGACAGATCCAGTTCTCTCAGGTGTGAGGGGTTTGATCTCAGAGCTGAAGTCAGAGCAGAACAACCTTCATCTGTGACGCCACAATCAATCAACCTGTAGAGAACAATGACACACTCTTCACTCTCTCAGATCAGATCAGTTTAGCTGTGAATCCATTAGTAAAGAGAAAGAACAAATCAATGTGTGATGCATCACTGGACTGAGATTTAAAATGTCAAAGAAAACAAAAAACATGATCATAAATAATTTAAAGCCTCATTCAAAAATAATATGAAAATTCTTTATTACTCTGTCAGGATTTTTAACCAAATACAGTTATGTTATTGGAAACATTACAATTGTTAATGATTTTGAAATGACTTGTAACCAGTGTTGGGCAACATATTACTTTTAGCTGTAACACAGTAGTGTAAGGCATTACCAATCAATTTTCAGTAATATTTTACTCGGTACTTGTTCAGTAATGCTTTACAACACACTTTTAGCCCAAAATTGAATTGTTCAAAGAAAAGAAAAAACAGCAGGACATTAACGAATCAAAGATGCAGCAAATTAGTTCCATTTCCTGTTTGTGGTCAGTCAATAGCTGCGTGTGGTGTCCACATTTGGAAATAAAGACTAAACGTCAGCTTCTGATATATTTGTTTAGTGATGTTTTTTCATTCATCTCTCTCTCGCTGGTGTAACTCTGTATTGTGTGACGTAGTCCAGTGAAGGTGTGTTTAGGACGGGGTTAACAGGAGTGTGTGAGGATACTGTCATGACACAGAATGATCTCGTCCTCTGTGCTCGAGGTCCGAGGCTATTAGCTCCGTCCGGCTCGCTGTTAGCCTCGGCTCACACCGGACAGTGGAAAAGAGGCTAATGAGTGAAGACAGCAGAAGACTGTACATTCACGAGATGGATGTGTGCGCATCTTGACATTTTACAATTGTATATGGCATTAGAGTTTACATATAGTCCTGTTGTGTCTAATATGAATAGACCCAAGCAATTCACAGATATTGCCAGATAATCTCTTTACCTCCACCATACTTGTAACAGACTTGGATCGTTTGTGATTCTGGCTGTTATCCTGTCTTGTGTTGTCTTGATCCTTCACTTTGTCGATTATAAGTTCTATTGTTAGTAGTCTGGATCGCCCACAGTCATTATGCTACTCCTCTACTGGAGGTAAAATACTCTGCAGTACATTGTGACATTTCAGAATGTTAACTTCTATTTCTGTAGTTATTTTGGTGAAAGTAACTCAAAAGTAATACTGGAGTAATGTAACGCATTACAATTCTGAGACAGTAATATTGTAACGGAAGGAATTACTTTTAAATGACAGTAACAAGTAATCTATAATGTATTACAGTTTGGAAGTAATTTGCACAACACTGCTTGTAACGCTCGGCCTAAAATAAGCTGACTACACAAATAAACTTTTCAGTTACCTCTTAATAGTGGGGTTTGAAGGAATGAAGGAACTATAAATAACCACCGCAATAAAGAATGATAAAGAATGAAAGACAACCCAGCGTGTATTATACAAGAAGACAGAAGAGAAAAAAATACTAGATATACACAATATATACAATAAATATATGAGGGTGAGTGAGTAATGTCCTTGGAAGTCCAATGGGGCTTCTCGGGTCGACATTAACACACTGACAAAATGATATTCAGAATTAAAAATGTTTTTATACCACTTTTTAATGTGTGATTGTGTAAAGGTGATCACCAGATACCAACCTTTCGTGAACTTGCTTACACTCGTTCTCATGGAGGGTCTCTGTGTGTGTGTGTGTGTGTGTGTGTGTGTGGGCATGTTTTTGTGACATATCAGGACACAACTTTGTATAATGACATGGGTATGACACAGGTATTACAAGGAGAGGGTGACTTATGAGGACATAACCCATGTCCCCATTTTTAAAAACGCTTATAAATCATACAGAATTAGTTTTTTTGAGAAAGTAAAAATGCACAAAGTTTCCTGTGAGGGTTAGGGGTAGGGTTGGTGAAGGGCGAAAGAATATACAGTTTCTACATTATAAAAACCATTACGCCTATGGGATGTCCCCAGTTTTCACAAAAACAAACGTGTGTGTGTGTTTGTTTGTGTGTGTGTGTGTTCGGTTCGGTCTCACCGGTGCAATATTTGGAGTCCGGGAGCATGTTGAGAACAGCGCTGTCCTGTGACGAAGTCCTCAGTAAAATAATCCAATGGCGTCAGGTTATTTCCACGAGGAAGCAACTCAAAGTCACAGGTAAATACAGCAGGTAATAAGGATCAGGCGATCGATCGCTAAATCCTAAAGTGAGCACATTGACGTCACAGGGATTCCCGCATCACGAGCGAACTCTCGCGAGAAGAATCAGAGTCCACAGTTCTCAAAGGGGCAATACAAACACAGAAACGTTAACCCTTAAGGCGCCAGGGTTTTTTGGAAAAAAAATGTTGTATTTTGGCATCAAGATTTCAAAAGCTTGTGACTTGAAAGGGCTTAAAGATAGAGATCTACTGTCAATTAGAAAAATGTTTGGCATGATCGAAAGTTTACGTGGGGTGTAAATATACTAATCTAGTTTGCATATTATGACGTCACCATGGGCGGCTATCTCGAATTTCATAATATTCAGGAAATATTAGATATTGAATTGATGTTTGAACATATTTGCATGTTTTTGTGTGTGTATATGTCTTTTTTATCCTCATTCCAAATGATCAGAACAGAGGAAGCCAACAATAAAACAGGAGAAAGTACTAAATTATTACTATATCACTACACTATATAGTAGTAAAACACATGTGAACAGTAGCTTAGTTTTTGATCAGTTCATTAGTATTATTCAGGAAATAATAGATATTGAATGGATGTTTGAACTTATTTGCAAGTTTTTTTTTTTTTTTTTTGGTATTTGATTGCTGTTGTTGTTGTTTTTTAACAACGAGAAAAGTAGTAGATTATTACTATATTACTGTGCCACAGTAAAATACATGTACCTATATTTTGATCAGTTGACCATCTATCTGCCCAATCAGGTATCTATGTGACACAGTTCGTAGTTGTTGAGAGTATGGTTCCTCTCATTCATTGCATGACACAGCGCAGAGCGCACCTTCTCCACACTGACTGCACCTGTACTGTCTGCCGGCCGCGCATTAGAGCGTGCGCGATCAGCAACAGCTCTCCTATGGACACTATGACCACGTTCACCTCTGCCACCCGCTCCCCCGTTGAGCAAAGGCTCGAAACGATCGCTTGTTTGTGCTTCGTGAACACTCTCGCTTTGCACGGCTGCACCATTGCGCTGCAAAGATGTACCGCGAGACGTGCGATCATTAGAAGCAAATATTCCCCTTCAGAGTCAGAATCGGTGAACAACATTTGCAACACATCCTCTTTCTATTAGCCATCTGGCGATTTTCTCTCATAAATCTCACGATTTACACTCACGCTATGAAATGAATTGCTTCCGCAGCAATAACATGAGAGCTCGACACTTTGAACAGAAACGATGCATAATGTTGGTCTAGAATCAAAGTACTACGTGTCTGCCATCTATTGGAAGGGAATACAAATGAGATATTACACCATATAAGGAACTACAGTCTATTTTATTAAGGATGACGCAGGGGCGATTCTAGGGTCAGAGCTTTAGGGGTGCTGAGCACCCAATGAGCCCCACTGCCACCACCCACCCTCTTTTCACACAAAAACAAAAAATATGTCTATTGAAAAATAACTTGATCATTTTAACAATGATTCAACTAACTCCAAAATCCAGATTTAAATTATTTTTAACCTTTTCAGAACAACAGCTTAATTTTGAGAGTTCACACAGACAGCTCCCGGTAACAAACACAAAACTTTCTTCACTCAGCTGTTTTCCTGACCGTTAACTACATGTGCCTCCTTTTGTATCAATAGTCATCAGATTGGTTAGATAATGATTCAACTTTATTGTCATTGAACAAAGTAACAGGTACTTGGACAACAAAATGTAATTCATCTTCTGTAAATCATGTTTACATGACTCCCGATTGTTAAAATGAGTATCAAATTAACGATAAACTTTAACAACAGAGATACACGTACGCACTACACGGGTAGTCAGTTTATTTGTCGCGCTACTATTTTTGTTTCACGCTCTAGCAGTTAAAGGCCGTGTTGCAAGGTTAATTTTTTAACGAATATCTGCAATTTGCTTGTTGGTAATAAACATTTAAACTGTTATCCATCGATTTTATGTTGTTGGGTATCACAAAACGGAATATAATACGAAAAAATAGGTACTATCTTACAGCGGTCTCCTTTCCCCCACAATGCATTGCATCACGTCACGTTGGGGAGCGAATTTACCAAAGCCGCCTTGAGAGCATTGAGAGTGACTAGAGAGACGAGAGTATTCAGATAGCGCAGAACGCAGATTATAGATAAATACATATAAATATATATATATATATATATATATATATATATATAGATAGATAGATAGATAGATAGATAGATAGACGCACTCGCTTCCCTACAGCACAAGCTTAACGCAGTTTACATGGGACGGCACCCACACAAGCTCCTGTCAAACACAGCGACAGACACACGGCTACGTTTGCAACAACATTTTCACCGGAGGACGAGATAAACGCTTAGAAACGTCCATATAGCTAGCGTGATGCCTTTTATTTCTAGATGACAGACAAAATTTACCAGTTCTACGACACTATGACAAAGGTTACCGGTATTTCTCTGAACTAACGTCATGATCACTGCCACTAGATATAAAGAAAACATTGATTTTTCTCTCGGTGCTATTCAATGACAGTAATAAATAAATAAAAGTATATATATATATATATATATATATATATATATATATATATATATATATATATATGTGTGTGTGTGTGTGTGTGTGTGTGTGTGTGTGTCGTTATTGCGTAATGCTATTTGTAAACTAGCTCCAGTGCTCATTGCTGCGATGCTAAATGATAGCAACTCTCCACTCATTCTCCTCGGACCATGCATAAGCTTTGACGGACATCAGTTCTTGGCAATTCCTCATTTGCCCTCTCACGACTGGCTCGATCGAAATTACACAGCTGAGGGCCATCATACATGTTGGCTCTTGCCACCTCTTCTTCATCCCAGTCATTCGCTATAGTTCTGATGCTGCGTTCCAGGCAGGTTTTTGAGCTCGTAATCACTATTTCATACCACTACTAACGACTTTGTACCGTTCCAGGCAAGTTACGCCAAACTTTCTGAGCGCAAGTAATTGTAACTAGATTATTTATTTTATTGCAACGTTGCATTGACCTAAAATCATTTTTTTCAAGTCACCCGGGTCCTGTGCTCCTCCACAGCGGACATTATTTAACCTGTAAAAGATGGACAATTTTTTGAATAACAACATTTCTTACTCCAAGTTTTAGGGGTGCTGAGCACCTTTTTGGGGTGCTGAAGCACCCCTAAAAAGGGTCTAGCCTTGCCCATGGGATGACATCTTGTTGCAATTTTGCGACTTTGGCTCTTAGAGGGTTAATAACAGCTGTGCCACATCAACAATCACATTAACATTTAATCAACAGCTTTATAAACGTATACCTCTTATGTGGCCGAGCTACAAACTATCTTCTGCTCATCAAGGCTGAATTTATTTGATCAAAATAAAGTAAAATAAATATTGTGAAATATTATTACAAATACAAAAAAAGTTTAAAATTTTAATATAAAATGTAATGTTATTCCTGTGATGCAAATCAGAATGTTCTTCATCATTATTCCAGTTTTCAGTGTCACATGATCTTTTAGAAATCATTACAATTTATTTTAATCTCAAGAAACATTTCTGATTATTATCAATGTTGAACATTTTGCTACTTCATATTTTGTGTTGAAATGATGCACTTTATTTTTTGATAAATATAAAGTTTAATGAACAGCATTTATTTGCATTTATCAATATATTAATTAAATTGGTAAATGCATTTATTAAATAAAAATCATTTTAAATTCCTTCACACAGTTTTTGTCGCTTTCATGAATGATGAATACAATTATTAATTTCTCTCTTTTTAAATCTTATACAAATGTTTGAGTCGTATCATAGATTCCACAAAAATATTAAGCAGCAAAACTGTTTTTAACATTGATAATAATCAGAAATGTTTCTTGAGCAGAAAATCAGAATGATTTCTGAAGGATTGTGTGACACTAAACTTCTTTGTAAACAACAACAGATTTATAAATGTTTCTAATGATGAATGTTGTGTTCCCAAATGCAAATTAAAGCGTCTCAAAGCAAGCGCAGCACTAACAGTGAATCAAAACCAGAAACAGTACAGTACAGTCCCTTGTTTGTTCTGAACAGTTAAACTGAGCAGCGTTCTTCAGAAAAATCTTTAAGCTCCTGCAGATTCTTCAGTTTTCCAGCATCTTTGCATATTTGAACCCTTTCCAGCATTGACTGTATGATTTTGAGATACATCTTTAACTGTTCAGAACAAACAAGGGACTCATGCACAACCATCACAAAACAGAAAGACAGTCGAGGATCATCAGGTAACAGCACACAGTACTAAGAACCAAGGGTTCCCAAACTTTTGAGTGGGGTTATTTTAATAATTTCAGCAATTATTTTGTCTTGTGGACTAAATGTTAATATCTTTTATGTACAATATCTTACTCAGGACAGTACTAAATAAAAAATAACATGCATTTAGTATGATCTCTCTTATTTTTTGAAAATTACTCATATTTTCAAAGATTCTGCAAGGGGTGCCCAAACTTTCGATCCCCACTGTATATTTAATTATACACATGTTAGACGTTTTATTGCAGTGTTTTGAAAATCTTATGTTTTCTTTAATATAAACACCTCTCTGAGCTCATATACACTGGAGTAAATGAGAAGAAATGCAGATTTGTACTCGGGTCAGTCTCCTCAAAAGCCCACTGTTCTTACTCTCTCACTGATCTGACTGCTTTCTTTAGTAATTTTGTCTGCTAACAGTCAAGCCTTTGCTAACAGGACGAGCTATTAGCACTTAGTGTAACAGAATCCATTTAAAGGTGTTGCTAATGCAGAAACAGCTTTAACATGAACACAGAAGTCCACACATGAACAAGAAACAAAGACACACAATGTTTTACTTTCTGTATCTCTGTATCTTGATACAACTATTGTGTTTTCTGGCTGATTTGTTTTTCACTTCACAAATATTTTACAGTGTGTCATATATAATCTTACCACAGTTTCTCCAGTTTACAGCGAGGATCCTCCAGTCCAGCACAGAGACGCTTCACTGCCAAATCTCTTATTGTATTCCAAGTCAGATCCAGTTCTCTCAGGTGTGAGGGGTTTGATCTCAGAGCTGAAGTCAGAGCAGAACAACCTTCATCTGTGACGTCACAATCTCTCAACCTGTAGAGAACAATGACACACTCTTCACTCTCTCAGATCAGATCAGTTTAGCTGTGAATCCATTAGTAAAGAGAAAGAACAAATCAATGTGTGATGAATCACTGGACTGAGATTTAAAATGTCAAAAAAGAAATTAAAATATCATAAATAATTTAAAGCCTCATTCAAAAAGAAAAACAAAAACTCCTTTACACTCTCAGGATTTTTAATGTCTTATGTAGAAGTCCATGCAAATCTATTTAATGACACTATTCATTACACAGCTGAGCTTCAGTGTTATTTTTCCAATCTGTATTAATATGTATGGAGTAGTGGAGAGTGTGTGTGTGTGTGTGTGTGTCTGCAGTAAGAGTGTGTTTGTGTGTGTTTGTGTGTGTGTGAGAGAGTGTGTGAGAGTGTGTGTGTGTGTGTGTGTGTTTCTCCATCACTCAAGATATAAAATCCTGAGATCTCCTACACTGTGAGATATTATTCATATTTAGTGTAAATTGTGTCAGATAGTACTTACACCTCAATGTACTGCAGTGCTTTACAAAACAGTAGGTAATAACATATTCTTCACATTCACATTCAGTATTATAAATACAAGTAGTTTGTGTCCGTGCTGTCCGTGTACGTGTCTGGATTGCTCACACAGAAAGTATAACACAGTCTTTACACTCCAACAGTCTTTTGGAAACAGGGTTTTTAATCACACAAACATCACTTCAGCTCGACTGAACAAAGTGTTCATAGAATGCAGTTCAATCAGGACCACTTCCCTCATGTATATTTAATGACAATTATAATTGCATACAGTTAGTGTTGGCGGTATGGTTATGTTCTGTCCATGCAGCCATGCTTGGACAGAGCGGGGAGAGCAGCAAGACAAACCCCCCTGGGTTACAGAACACAACCATTATAAGCATACATAATTACAATCCACAATTACATGAGTTGTAAACAAAACGTCATAGAGACTGCTTCCAATGAAGACACTGTAAAGAAAGAACAAGTTAGATCAGATTACAGGTTCAGTTGGAGGAGTTGGGGTTGGAGGAGGGAGTTAATTGCAAGCAGCAATGCGATGGAGAGACACTGAATAATGGGAATTTAAATAGACCGCAGGTGATAGGTGTCAAGACTGGATTGGTACACGTCAGGAACAGCTGACTGTCAGCTGATGCAAGCGTGACTAACATGCAGAAGAGTATTTGATGAATGATTTTTATTTCTAAATTTTTAATGTAAAAATCATACTAACAATATAAGTACACCTAAGGAAACATTAAAAAGCATTTAAAGAAAAGGAAATAATCCATGTCATGGGACCTTTAATGGTAACACTTTACAATAAAATTTCATTTGTTAACATTAAGCTTTAACTAACATGAATGAACAATGAACAATAAATTTATTACACAATTTATTAATCTTTGTTAATGTTAATAAAAACAGTTATTCATTGTTCATGTTAGTTCACAGTGCATTAATGTTTACAAACTCAACTTGTGATTTTAATAATGCATAAGTAAATGCTCAAATTCACATGAACTAAGATGAATAAATGCCGTGGAAATATTGTTCATTATTATTTATGTTATTTATATATGTTAACTAATGTAATTAACTAACGTTAACTAATGAACCTTATTGAAGAATGAATGTAGATGAGGCATTAAGTGCACGGCACTGAGACCAACTTATCATTTTATAGAGTTTAATGAAGAAATGTTTAATGTATATACATGTGCTGTTATCATAAGAGAACTGTTCATTTTAAATATTACGATATATATCTTCACACACTACATTAACACGATATCGATAATTGTTGCTTTGAATATCACAGTTATCATCAATACCGGTATATCACGACACCCCTAGTCTCATCCAATCAGTAGGAAGTATTAAATTCACAAACAATAACTAATTTTGTTTAATTTTGTCTGGCTTTCTGGCTGATTTGTTTTTCACTTCACAAATATTTTACACTGTGTCATATATAATCTTACCGCAGTTTCTCCAGTTTACAGTGAGGATCCTCCAGTCCAGCACAGAGACACTTCACTCCCGAATCTCTTATTTTATTCCCAGACAGATTCAGTTCTCTCAGGTGTGAGGGGTTTGATCTCAGAGCTGAAGTCAGAGCAGAACAACCTTCATCTGTGACGTCACACTTTATCAACCTGTAGAGAACAATGACACACTCTTCACTCTCTCAGATCAGATCAGTTTAGCTGTGAATCCATTAGTAAAGAGAAAGAACAAATCAATGTGTGATGAATCACTGGACTGAGATTTAAAATGTCAAAAAAGAAATCAAAATATAAATAATTTAAAACCTCATTCAAAAAGAAAAAAAAACTCCTTTACACTCTCAGGATTTTTAATGTCTTATGTAGATTAATGCAAATCTATTTAATGACACTTCATTACACAGCTGAGCTTTAGTGTTATTTTTCAATCTGTATTAATGTATGTATGTATGTATGTATGTATGGAGTAGTGGAGTGTGTTTGTGTGTGTGTGCGTGAGTCTGCAGTAAGAATGTGTTTGTGTGTGTGTTTCTCCATCACTCAAGATATAAAATCCTGAGATCTCCTACACTGTGAGATATGATTCATATTTAGTGTAAATTGTGTCAGATAGTACTTACACCTCAATGTACTGCAGTGCTTTACAGAACAGCAGGTAATAACATATTCTTCACATTCACATTCAGTATTATAAATACAAGTAGTTCGTGTCTGTGCTGTCCGTGTACTTGTCTGGATTGCTCACACAGAAAGTATAACACAGTCTTTACACTCCAACAGTCTTTTGGAAACAGGGTTTTTAATCACACACACATCACTTCAGCTCGACTGAACAAAGTGTTCATAGAATGCAGTTCTTACAGGAGACTGAATAAATGAATCTGCTCCTGCGCTGATTGTAAAGAAGAACGTGATTGGCTACAGCGAGAACGTGCTACGATTGGTCAGTGAAGTGTGGCTGTTATCTGATTGGCTTGAGCAGATGGTGGGTGGAGTCACAAATACACAGAAAGACATTCACTAATGAATGACAGGAAAAGTTGTTTGTAGAATAAAAAGATATTTGTGAATATGGTTTTTATTTTCAAATATCATTATGTTTATATGCCAATATTTTTATATCATTTTTAATATATTTTTTTGTTAATCTCAACATTCATTTGTGGATCATAATCTTTTAATTTGTAATTATGCAACAATTATATCTCCATGCACCTAGCCCTGATATCAGTTATTAAAATAATTAATATTCCCCCATCACTAATATATTTATGTATATATAATATCACTGTACTATAAACACAGTTTCATCTCTCAGAAGTTGCTTGTCACTGCAGAAGAGTATTTGATGAATCAAGCTGCTAAAGGAGTGTTTTCTGCTTCCTCCTGATCACTTCTGAAGCAGAACAGCAGCGGAGAGCAATGAGGAGACGAGGAGAGAGATCACATGACATCAGCCAATCAAAACAGAGCGCATTTATCATAAACCCAGCGTTTCTGACACTAATATTCATCTTTTCAACATCAGTCACTGTTTGAGAAAAAACACCAAATCAAGATACATTTACTGAAGAAGAATAATCACTTCAGATAGAAAAACCTGTTTTCTGAAGAAGTAAACATTCTGCTAATGGCAAGAAAAATAATCGTTTTCCCTTTGAATTATTAATACTATTTTTCTTACCTCAGTGGCAGCAATTTTTTTTTCTTACGTTGAGCAAAAAATGCACAAACTCTTTACATTTTTCCGAAAACAAGATTTAAAATCTGAAATAATTTTGCTTCTCAAGTAAATTGATCTTGATTCAGGAATGTTTAGATATTCTTTCTAGAAATCAAGACAAAATTCCTAAGAAAATCATTTTTTTCAGTGAAGTAAACTGAGCACTTCTGAAGTTCTGTGTTTGTTATTCAGAACAAATTCAAGCAGCAGTAAATCTCAAGACTGTGTGCATGTGCTTATGTTTTACTGTACGCTACACAGCACTGCATCATATTTAGACCGTATTTCACTGTATTCTTGACATAAAATCAAGAAAAGCTGGTTTACTTCACATCGGAGCATTAAAAGTGTCACCTGTTCAGTGCATGGATTTATATTCTGAATGAATCACGGTGAAACATCAATCAAGGTGTTTCAGAACTGCAGAATTCACACAAATCTCTGCATTAATTCAAGAAATCAACAGATAAATGAGTAAATGAGAAGAAGGAGCAGGTTTGTTGTGGATCTGAAGCCGTGTCTCTGACATTGTTGAGCAGCGCTCGAGCACTAAACTACTGATGAACTTTTCCTGAAACACACAGAAGAATCTTCTCCAGCAGCGTGTTCACGAGAGAGAAGCTCTTCATTCCTCTCCTTCACAATCATAAAGATCATCAGTGGTGTCCTGCACATCATTGTTTTGAGCTGACTGTGAGATCTGATGCTCTAGAGCTGGATTTGTGTTTATTATAGTCTTCAGATCCTGATCTGATATATAGACCGTCTTTTATTTCTGTGTTTGGACACTAATGTTGTGAATCAGAGCTTGTTCTGTTGTCCTTCACAGAAATGAGTCACATCTGAGTTTGTAAAAGTCATTTTCACTAAAGGCTGACATGTAACTGGATATTTAACACAGATCTCATTAAATGACAAACTCTCAGCTTGTTTTGTGTGAATAATTCATGTACGTGTGTGAGCTGCTGAAATGTAAGTTTTAATCTTTTATTTGTGACATTAGTGTGGTCACAATGCTGACAGAGTAAATATGTGTTAGAAAACTAGACCTATATCACTCATAATACTAACATTCACAGGAATACACCTTTTCTATGGTTTGATTTATTTTATGGCATGATGCAGATCTCTTTAAATGTATAATAATGTAAAATAGTGTCTAGTGTTGTCCAGTAAAGAGTAAGACACTTCAAGCACAAGTGAAATGTCTGAAGGTCAGCTTTACTGATCAATGTGTGGAGCGTCTCTTTGCTGCAGCTGCTGCTGATTTAATGAACCAGTTTCTCATGTGACGGGGTTGTTTTTACCCGCGCCGCTAACACACGCTTTACTCTAATATCTACTGGATTAAAAACACCTGTCCTGACTCCTTTAAGATTCTGTTATTCAGGAGAAAATCTCTCATTCAGGAACATTTATTTTAAAGGAGTCAGATTCATTATTAAATATGATAGTTTAGTTGATGATGAAACACTCACCGAGCTTTTCTGCAGTTGATCACAGCTGGTATCAGTCTTCTTCTCCCCTCATCTGATGTGTTGTATTTCATGGGGTACAGTTGATCCAGAGGCTTCTCTGACATCTGAATCATGTAGGAGATTGTTGAGCAGTGAGCAGGAGAGAGTTTCTCTGAGTGTTTGTCTGATTTCACAAACTCCTGAATCTCTCTGAACAGAGTCTGATCTTTCACTTCCAGCAGACAGAGGAACAGATTGATGGACTGATCAGCTGAGAGAAGATGACGGTCATCTGGATCTCTGATCTTCTCTTTAATGTCCTGTGTGGTTCTGCTGATGGTCTCTGAGCTGTTCTCTGTGTGTGTCAGTAGATCCTGTAAGAGTCTCTGATTGGACTCCAGTGAGACGCCCAGCAGGAACCACAGGAACAGATCCAGACGTCCATTCTTACTCTTGAGAGCTTTATCTACTGCTGATGTTAGTAGATCATACAGAGAGACTTCATCAGATCTGTTTAAACTGAATTCATGCAGTGTTTTCTTGTTCTTTGTTAAATAGCAGTAAAACTGATAGAAAGCAGCGAGAAACTCCTGAACGCTCAGATGAATGAAGCTGTAGACTTTCCTCTGATGAATCACAGATTCCTGCTTAAAGATCTCAGTGCAAATCCCAGAATACACTGAGGCGTCAGTGACGTCTATGCCGCTCTCAATCAGGTCCTCCTCATAGAACATCACATTGCCCTTCATCAGCTGTTTGAAAGCCACTTCAGCAAGTTTCACAATCACTTCTCTGTCGGACGGCAGGAGTTTCTCTGGATCTCTCTCTTCATACTTCTGCTTCCTCATGTTGATCTGAATCAGCAGGAAGTGGATGTACATTTCAGTCAGAGTTTGAGGGATTTCTGCTCTCAGATCTTCTTCCAGGAGCTTCTGAAGCACAGTGGATGAGATCCAGCAGAAGACGGGGATGTGGCACATGATGTGGAGGCTTCTTGCTCTTCTGATGTGTGAGATGATTCTGCTGGCTTGATGCTCATCACTGATTCTCTTCCTGAAATATTCCTCCTTCTGAGGCTCAGTGAATCCCTGAATCTCTGTCAGACGGTGGATGTATTCGGAGGGGATCTGATTGGCTGCTGCTGGTCTGGAGGTGATCCAGATGAGAGCAGAGGGAAGCAGCTCTCCTTTCATGAGCTTTGACATCAACACAGCCACTGATGAAGTCTCAGTCACATCACAAACTTTCTGAGCGTCTGAAAACATCAGTGTGATTCTGCTTTCATCCAGACCATCAAAGATGAACACAACTTTACACTCCTCATAAATCTGTGAGTCCAGATCTTGAAGTTCAGGATGAAAGTCCAGCAGAAGTCTGTGAAGACTGTACTGATGATCTCGGATCAAGTTCAGCTCTCGAAATGGGAGCACAAACATGAAATCTACATCCTGATTGGCTTTTCCCTCGGCCCAGTCCAGAATGAACTTCTGCACAGAGACGGTTTTTCCGATTCCAGCGATGCCTTTAGTAAGAACAGTCTTGATCTGCTCTTTCTCCTCAGATCCTGCTTCAGCGGAGGCTTTAAAGATGTCATTGCAGTAGATTGGAGCGTCTTGTGAGTGTTGTGTTCTGGCTGTTTTCTCTATCTGTAAAACCTCATGTTCTTCATTCACTCCTTCTCTCTCTCCCTCTATGATGTAGAGCTGTGTGTAGATGCTGTTCAGGAGGCTTTCATTCTCCTGGAGTTTCAGTCCCTCACATAATCTCTCATACTTGTTCTTCATGCTGGTTTTGTGCTGCTCTTTGACTCTCTGTAGTTCATCATTCACTGCTTGATCATGTTTATTCAGAGACGCTGTATCGCTCGTGTTGCCTCCAGAGACGCTTCGCTCTCCATCTGCTCTGCTGAAATATCACAAGAACAACTGATTAAACATTTCTCAAAATAAAGGATGTGTAAATTAACATCTAAACCGATAGAGATTTCAGTCTTGTATTTTCAGTATAATTTCAGTTTGTTGATCTGTTTAACTCTTTGTGTAATAAAATCATAACACATCTCTCTGTCAGGACTCGACAGTGTGAGCATTTTACTCTGATCTGCAGCAAACACTAGATGTGTGTGAACAGTGAAGTGTGTTCAGGAGCACAAGAGCCAATAAAACAAGCTCCTGCAGCTCCTCACAGAGTCTTCAACACCTTACACTGCAGAACAAACATCTTCATTATTATTCTTTACTCTCTTAAATGTGGAGAATCACGGTACAGTTTAAAGTGATCATTAAACTTCAGAAGTCTGCTGTGATGAAGTAAATCTGAGCGCTGCACATTCGGAGTAAAACCGTGGCACTGTTGCTCTTCTACAGACTTGTGTTTCACAGAAGTTCACAATCAGTGACTAGAGCACATTTATTCCAGATGATCGCTTGTGATTGACAGCTGATGAATTATAACAGTCTGTACTTTATGCTGTGGATATTGTAACATGTTAGATGCATATTTTATCTCCCTCAACTTTCTGAAGCAGCAGTCAGCGATAGAAAATCAGACATTTCAAAATATGAGTCTGCTGTATTTCTGTTTGTTTATAATTAAAAGTTCCACATCATGGATACAGTTTTTTGCTTATTTGTTTTTTTTTTCTTAGTTAATTTTGTAATTTTTGGTTGCACACTGTGTTTAAAGTAGTCCCATAAATAATAAAAATTATTAAATGATCTTCTTTATAGCGCCAGATTACAATTTATTTTATTAAACAAACCAAATAGCTCTAAATCGCTCACAGGGAACTGAAGATGGCAGCACTCACTCTACTGTGAGTAGAAGCTCCTGTTTCACACATACTCCGTCTGTAGTGTGTATGTGGAGCTGAAGCAGCACGGACTCATTGTGCTTCCACACAGGACACGTTTGCAGTCCACTACTTCAGCATTGTTACTCTCTTATCACAGTACAGTAACAATCTTTCATAGACATAGTTTAAACTCAATAAATATAAACAACGCATTATTTATGCATTTGACTTTTAGGTTTGTATAATAAGCTGCTCAATCAAGGGGAAAAACATTTCAACAAAACCAACTTTTCTTGTTAGGATGTTGCAAATATTAAAAATTAAAACACCACTGACAGAAACAGTCGACTCTCGTGCCTTTTAAATCTTTATTACAAGCAATCCCACTGGGATCTTATTGAACTTTGTTTTTCTGCCTCCATAAAAGTGCATATATTATGTTTTCATTGTTTATCTAAAAGGTGCTCTTTTTCTTGTTTTAAACTTAGCCAAAAACCCATGTGTTGAGTGTGAAACACAGTAGGCTTTAATTAGTAGACGTTTATTGTGAAATGACTGCATTTCCGTGTCAATCCATGTACATTTTTACCATGAACAATACATTTTCACTTTAATTCAGCACGTGCAGCACAGCAAAAATAGACTCGGTACGTAAACGATCGCCGCACTGCTGCTGACGCACTGCTCCTGGAACGCACTTACGGACCGCAACCACGTGAATGCTGGAATCCGTTAACATGGGTGCGTAAAAAAATACGCAACGCATACGCGCTGCAGACAGAGTATGTGTGACTCCTGATTTCGCACACGCATTACGGTTCTGAGGAAGTTTTGTGGCATCTTCCGCACGGTGCCAACTCACACCAGAAGTGGATCAGAAGCGCAGCGGTAGGATTCGCGAGACAACTTGATTTGTGTCTAACGCTACAGTCTATGGTCCAACTTTGTTCTTCTTGGTTTTTGTGTGGTCTAACATAGTTGTCTAAATGTTAATGTTTTGTCCGGATTAATTCGGTTTATTCCACACCTACAGATCCTTCAATTAAACTCCACAACACCTTTTTTTAATAATTGTCCTTGTAAAAAAGGTGTTGTCATATAATAATGTGAGGTTTTCTTAACTTTGAGGATGAACATCTTGTCATCTATTTCTGGCCTCCTAGCATGAATATTTAGTAATGTGAAATACGATAGGGAGTCTGCACAAGGTGTTTATTTTTAAATGTACATGATTTTTTTACTTTTATTTTGTATTTGCTGTGCAGTTTGGATGCGGTGTGCATCAAAAATAGACTATGCACCCATCTTTAGCGAAGCGGCGCAGAGAGCCTCTTCTGGGACGCTTTTAAAAAGTGCTGCGGAGCGTCTGGTGTAAACACGAGCATTGACCAGAGTGACCGCGATCAGCTCCGGTAGCTGCGTCGGAGCCGTAACACACCACAGACGTGTGCAGTGGAAATCAGGGGCAAACAGTTAAGGGGGGGGGGGGGTGAAATCCTATTTCATGTATACTGAGTTTTGTACACTGTTAAAGAGTTGGATTCCCATGCTAAACATGGACAAACCGTTTCACAAGTTTCGGAAAGTTTTTTTCGAGTATGGGTCTGTGTGACGTTAGATGGAGCGGAATTTCCTTATATGGGTCCTAGGGCACGTCTGCCGGAAGAGCGTGTGCCCGTATAGCAGAGCATTTTAAGCGGAAGTTGTGGCCTAATGGTTAGAGAGTCAGACTCCCAATCGAAGGGTTGTGAGTTCTAGTCTCGGGCCGGACGGAATTGTGGGTGGGGGTAGTGCATGAACAGCTCTCTCTCCAACTTCAATACCACAACTTAGGTCGAACCCCCCAACTGCTCCCCGGGCGCCGCAGCATAAAAATGGCTGCCCACTGCTCCGGGTGTGTGCTCACAGTGTGTGTGTGTGTTCACTGCTCTGTGTGTGTGCATTTCGGATGGGTTAAATGCAGAGCCATATGGGTCACCATACTTGGCTGAATGTCACTTCACTTCACTTCACTGAGAGCACAGACATTCACTGATCAGAGCGAGAGACCGAATTGTCACAAAAGAAGTGTGTTTTTGGTTGCCAGGGCAAGACAACCCTGCACAGATTACCAAAAAAAACAGCATTAAGGGACCAGTGGATGGAGTTTATTTTTACAGAGCATCAACGGAGTTCTGCAAGTGTTTTTGTTTGTTCCCTGCATTTCGAAGATGCTTGTTTTACAAACAAGGCCCAGTTTGACGCTGGGCGCTGGCGTCCTCCCACAAGTTAAGAGATTTTAAACAAACATTTGCAGTTAACCAAATGAAACAATACACATTTTAATGCTATAAGTGTGAACATCGAGAGAAATAAACAGCAGATGTTCATGTTAACAACTTCTTTAACTTGAGCAAACGCTCTTAATACACATACATTTGTTAATAAAGTTAATAAAACGAAAACATGAATGTTTTAATCCTATTGAATAAAAAGAAACGATCCACTCGAAAGACTCTGCTCATCATGACAGGACCAGGATCAGTGAGCTGCGTCTCGGGCTGATGACGTCACTTCCAGGGAGGCATGTTGTACATGCCCCCGCCCCTTGACTCCGCCCTCACGTCAAAACAGTGCCACAAAGAGAGACGTGCAGAAAAATGAAGCGCAAAGGGAAAATGGTATTGCAAGCTCAACCTAGACTGACACGCTGTGGCAGGGGGGGCGTGGTTTAGCGAAGTCTGCAGCGGGAGAGAGAATCAGGAGATGAGCAGTAAGTGAGTGGTTTGGGCAAAAACTATCAACACCTGTTTCTTGTTTCAGTAATTGGCGCGGAGAGAGTATAAAATGCCAGGAGAGACAGAAGCAGTCGAGAGAGAGACGGCCTGCTGACGTGAACCGGAAAGAGTAAACCGGAAGTGTTGTGCGATCGTGTCTGTGTTGATGTCAGAGTAAAAGTCACCATTGGTGTTTTTTAAAGTTTAAGTTTTATTTTGAGTTAATAAATTCATCAGCAGTCCAGCCGACCCCTTTGTCCTCTTCCTTTCCTCTCACAAACTTACTACACACGCAAAATAAAAGCAGCGTTGCAAATAAATTAATAGATATGACCATAGAAAATATGTATCGCAAAATCATTGCTTTCGCGCTGTTTCATTTATGTTTTGCAATTCTTAATTTTTGTTTGCAAAAAGCAAATTTATTTTCCTCAGTACTTAAATTTTCGTTTGCAAAACTTTATTTTCTTTTGCAAAATGTTATTTTTTTGCGTTTATATACGCCGTTAAATTGACTCCATAGAACTACTGCTAATACTGTCTAGTCTATGCAGAGAGCTGCACGGGTCTGATTTTGTAAATCCGCACCCGCAGTGCTTAAAACCGCATCCAATCCGTTTTCCGACAGCAGCACTAATTAAAATCCGCATCCGACCCGACCCGCTTAAAATAGAACCGACAACTGACCCACACCCGAAATCAAATCAGTTAAGCCAATCACATTAGACACACTTTTTTCAAATTTTATTGCCAGGTTATACAGAAGTTATTTATGGAAAACCCTTTTTAAAAAATATTCATTTTTTATACATTTTATCTTAATTTTGATCAATGTTTTATCAATCAATTGCCCGTATTTAATAAAAAAGAAGCAAATATATAGCAGACAATGTAATAACATTAATGTAATTTACATAATTACTAAAAAATATTTTTGCTACATAAAAGTTAAATATTTTTTGTGTCACACATGCATGCATGTCTATTTCCATTTAATCATTTAGCTGACACTTTTATCCAAAGCGACTTACAATTGCTATATATGTCAGAGGTCACATGCCTCTGGAGCAACTAGGGGTTAAGTGTCTTGCTCAAGGACACATTGGTGTCTCACAGTGGATTCGAACCCGGGTCTCTCACATCAAGGGCATGCGTCTTATCCATTGCGCCAACACCACCCCATATTTCCCTCATATTAAATATAAAACACATGTGGACTGATATTTTTCCAATGTCTGGACTCCTTTATTAATGGAGTATATAAACAGACGTTTCAATATATTGGTATTAAATGCATTTTCTGAGAATTTTTATTTCACCTTTTTACTGCAAATATCGAAATATGTGCTCTTTGGTCCATCAGTGCTTGAGTCACTGATCACATTAGAATAAAATATCTCATAATAAAATACAAAACTGACTGATTTATGAATGTATATGCATAGTTCTCATCATTCGGAAATACAGATAAACACTTTCATTTGTTGTATTTTTGATCCTGAAAGAAAAAAGAACAACAAAAGAGCGAATCATACCACCGTCTGAGGTTGTGCTTCAAGTCGAACGCACCCATTTTTAAATCGTTCACAGCTGAGCATCGCGAGAGGCGGATCTGCGCCAGAGCACGCATGTGAATGAGCTGCACAAAGTCATTTTCAGATGCAATTTAAAAAAAAACTGGATAGCCTAGATTAGGCCCATATTCACAAATGTGTTAGCTATGGAATTAAATATCTGATATTCCGATTGTCAAATACATGCAAGTGGAAGTGTATTGTTGTTTAAACACCTTTATAACGATCGCGTATGTTGAGCTGTAGGCCTATGCGCGATATAATTTTATGACACAAATTTTGAAATAGGCTTAAATCAAACACATTTTAATTCAGATCCTATATGTATATATACATACATATACATACATATATATATATATATAAACGGAAAACAAAATCAACGTAAAAAAACAGCCTGCTGATCTTTTACGTCTGTTAACTAATATGCCATAACTGTAGGGATAATACACTATTTCCTCTGTGAACTTCATATTTGAATATTATGTAGATCTATTGTTTACATCAAATTCATGCTTTATTCATCAGTGCAGTCTGTCTCTTTAATGCTTGAAATCCTAAACGACTGTTTCAATTCAAAGTGTGTCTTTGATGATGGTATTCTGTAAAAATAAACATTTTTGCATTCTGTTTCTGACGTACAAAGGCACAAAACATTTGTTCATTATTTTATGTGTTTTTTCCTCCACTTGTTTCAGTTTTTCTGCCTCAACAATTTGCGGCAGTGCTGTAAACGTAACGCCTCTTGTTCAGTCTGTTGAATCTAATACTGGATCATCTCTCACCTGAGGTCAGAGGTCACTCGATCATCTCTCACCTGTTTATTCCACTCCTAAAACTCCTTGAATTAAACTCCACAACACCTTTTTTTTTTTTATAATTGTCCTTGTAAAAAAAGGTGTTGTCATATAATAATGTGAGGTTTTCTTAACTTTGAGGATGAACATCTTGTCATCTATTTCTGGCCTCCTAGCATGAATACAGTCATGCCCACAAATATTGGCACCCTTGGCAAATATGATCAAATAAGGCTGTGAAAATTAATCTGTTTTGTTAATCCTTTTGATCTTTTATGTAAAAAAATTTACAAAAATGTATCATTTCATTGGATAATAAGAATTTTAAATGGGGGGAAATATCATTATGAAATTAATGTTTTTCTCTAATACTCGTTGGACACAATTATTGGCACCCTTTTATTCAATACTTTTTGAAACCTCCATTTGCCAGTTTAACAGCTCTAAATTTTCTCCTATAATGCCTGATGAGGTTAGAGAACACCTGACAAGAGATCAGAGACCATTTCTTCATCCAGAATCATTCCAGAACCTTTAGATTCCCAGCTCCATGTTGGTGCTTCTCCTCTTCAGTTCACTCCTCTCATTTTCCGTAGGGTTCAGGTCAGAGGACTGGAATGGCTATAGCAGAAGCTTGGTTTTGAGCTCAGTGACCCATTTCTGTGTTATTTCTGAGGCTTGTGTTTGGATTATTGTACGGTCGGAAGATCCAAACATGACCCATTATAAGATTTCTAACAGAGTCAGTCACTTACTGATTTTTTATTTGTTGGTATTTGATAGAATCCATGATGCCATGTGTCTAAACAAGATGTCCAGGACCTCCAGCAGAAATATAGGCCCACAACATCAAAAATAGAGCAGTATATTTCATTGTACACATGGGGTACTTTTTTTCTCTGTGTTCACCAAACCCATCTTGAGTGTTTGCTGCTAAAAAGCTCATTTTTTAGTTTCATCTGATCATAAAAGCCAGCCCCATTTAAAATTCCAATCATGGCTGATAACTGAATATGCTTTAGTTTGTTTTTGAATGAGCTAGGATAATTTTTCTTGAAAGCCTCCCAAACAACATGTCGTGATGTAGGTTCTGTTTGACAATTTTTTTAAAGGTTTTCTGAACCAGAGACTCAACTCTTTTCTGCAATTCTCCAGCTGTGACCCTTGGAGAGTCTTTAGCTACATAAACTCTCCTTCTCACCGCACATTAGGATGATACAGACACACGTCCTCTTCCAGGCAGTTTTGTATCATTTTCTGTTGGTGGGAAATTCTTAATTATTGCCCTGATGGTGGAAATGGGAATGTTTACTGCTCTAGTTCTTTTCTTAAAGCCACTTCACCGATTTGTGAAGCCCCAATATCTTTTGCTGCACATCATAAATATTTTCTCTGGTTTTTCTCATTGTGATGGATGATTAAGGGAATTTGGGCTTTATTTTCCCTCCTCTTTATATTTCTGTGAAAAAGGAAGCCAGAGCTGGATGATTTCATGTTTATAATCATGCTAGAGTGCTCAAAATTGTGAATATGAATAGGAATATACTTCAGAGACATTTTACTCATAAGAATTTCTAGAGGTGCCAATAATTGTGTCCAACGAGTATTTGAGAAAAACATTAATTTCATAATGATATTTCCCCTCCGTTTTAAATTCTTATTATCCAATGAAAGGATACATTCTTGTGAATTTTTTTAAGTAATCATAAAAAAAAAAAATCAAAAGGATTAACAATGCAGATGAATTTTCACAGCCTTTTTTGATCATATTTGCCAAGGGTGCCAATATTTGTGGGCATGACTGTATATAGTAATGTGAAATACGATTGGGAGTCTGCACAAGGTGTTTATTTTGAAATGTACATTATTTTTTAACGTTTATTTTGTATTTGCTGACGCGGTGTGTATCAAAAATAGACTATGCACCCATCTTTAGCGAAGCGGCGCAGAGAGCCTCTTCTGGGACGCTTTTAAAAAGTGCTAAATTCGTCAGCATAACCATAACCCCCCCCCCCAAAAAAAAGCTGTAAACCTAGGGGAACACTTAATATGTAATATGAATGACTCCCATAAAGCAGTTCAATCATCACCACACGATTATCCTCACCTGGGGTCAGAGGTCACTGCTTCATCACTGAGTTTAGGAGGATTAATCATGGATCCGTCACTCTTCAGAGACACACAGCTGTGATCAGGAGATGAAGATCTCTGACTGCAGATCCTGAGAAAACACACAGAAATATCACACTCTTTTGCTGTAAACAGTGATGATGACAGAAAGTGAGAATCTGCAGCATCAGTCAGATGTGACGCCAAAACACATTTACATCATGATCATCTGATCCGGACGCCTTCTCCACATGTGTGAATGGTTTGCCAGCAGAAGACAGTTTGTCTTCCACTAATAAACAAACTCTTAGCAATGCTGTGAGGTTTTCTGACCCACACTCTCAGTCATACAGGGGTCAAGCATCCAAACAAATACAGTAGGGCTCGAAAGTTTGGGCACCCTTTGCAGAATCTGTGAAAATGCGAGTAATTAAAAAAAAAAAAAAAAGAGATCATACTAAATGCATGTTATATTTTATTTAGTACTGTTTTTAGTAAGATATTGTACATAAAATATATGAACATTTAGTCCACAAGACAAAACAATTGCTGAAATTATTAAAATAACCCCACTCAAAAGTTTGGGAACCCTTGGTTCTTAGTACTGTGTTCTGTTACCTGATGATCCTCGACTGTCTTTCTGTTTTGTGATGGTTGTGCATGAGTCCCTTGTTTGTTCTGAACAGTTAAACTAAGCAGCGTTCTTCAGAAAAATCTTTAAGGTCCTGCAGATTCTTCAGTTTTCCAGCATCTTTGCATATTTGAACCCTTTCCAGCAGTGACTTTATGATTTTGAGATGCATCTTATCACACTGAGGACATTTGAGGGACTCAAACACAACTTTTTAAAATGAACATGATGAAGATGGCCAAATTTGTCTTATTTTGTTGAAATATAATTTTTTTCCATTTAGTTCTGCCATTCATAAGCAACAGAAGATACTTGTATGTTTCCCGGTACACAAATTAAGTACAATTTACCTTGATCTTCAAATTCCAAAAGTTTTCACCCCCCAGCTCTTAATGCATCTTGTTTCCTTCTGGAGCATCAGTGAATGTTTGAATCTTTTTAAATTTCTGAACGTATAGGCTGTTCCCAGAGTGCTGTATCAAGGCACCTCAGTGAGAAGTCTGTGGGAAGGAAAAAGTGTGGCAAAAAACGCTGCACAACAAGAAGAGGTCACCGGACCCTGAGGAAGATTGTGGAGAAGGACCGATTCCAGACCTTGGGGGACCTGCGGAAGCAGTGGACTGAGTCTGGAGTAGAAACATCCAGAGCCACCGTGCACAGGCGTGTGCAGGAAATGGGCTACAGAGAAGCAGCACTGGACTGTTGCTCATTGGTCCAAAGTAATTTTTTCGGATGAAAGCAAATTTTGCATGTCATTCGGAAATCAAGGTGCCAGAGTCTGGAGGAAGACTGGGGAGAAGGAAATGCCAAAATGCCTGAAGTCCAGTGTCAAGTACCCACAGTCAGTGATGGTCTGGGGTGCCATGTCAGCTGCTGGTGTTGGTCCACTGTGTTTTATCAAGGGCAGGGTCAATGCAGCTAGCTATCAGGAGATTTTGGAGCACTTCATGCTTCCATCTGCTGAAAAACTTTATGGAGATGAAGATTTTGTTTTTCAGCACAACCTGGCACCTGCTCACAGTGCCAAACCCACTGGTAAATGGTGTACTGACCATGGTATTACTGTGCTCAATTGGCCTGCCAACTCTCCTGACCTGAACCCCATAGAGAATCTGTGGGATATTGTGAAGAGAAAGTTGAGAGACGCAAGACCCAACACTCTGGATGAGCTTAAGGCCGCTATCGAAGCATCCTGGGCCTCCATAACACCTCAGCAGTGCCACAGGCTGATTGCCTCCATGCCACGCCGCATTGAAGCAGGCATTTCTGCAAAAAGATTCCTGACCCAGTATTGAGTGCATAACTGAACATAATTATTTGAAGGTTGACTTTTTTTGTATTAAAAACACTTTTCTTTTATTGGTCGGATGAAATATGCTAATTTTTTGAGATAGGAATTTTGGGTTTTCATGAGCTGTATGCCAAAATCATCAATATTAAAACAATAAAAGACCTGAAATAGTTCAGTTGCTGTGCAATAAATCTAAAATATATGAAAGTTTAATTTGTATCATTACATTATGGAAAATAATGAACTTTTATCACAATATGCTAAGGTAAGTGTGTACATCGAGAGAAATAAACTGCAGATGTTCATGTGAACAACTTCTTTAACTTGAGAAAACGCTCTTAATACACATACATTTGTTAATAAAGTTAATAAAACGAAAACATGAATGTTTTAATCCTATTGAATAAAAAGAAACAATCCACTCGAAAGCCTCTCCTCATCTTGACAGGACCTGGATCAGTGAGCTGCATCTCGGGCCGATGACGTCACTTCCAGGGAGGCATGTTGTACACGCCCCCGTCCCTTGACTCCGCCCTCACGTCAAAACAGTGCCACAAAGAGAGACGTGCAGAAAAATGAAGCGCAAAGGGAAAATGGTATCGCAAGCTTAAACTAGACTGACAAGCTGTGGCAGGCATACTTGCCAACCTTGAGACCTCAGAATTAGGGAGATATTCGGGGGGGGGGGGGCTTTAAGCAACAGCTGCGAATGGAACGGCTACAGCGACCGGAAGTTTGCTGTCACACCGCCGTAGCCAAGAACGTAAAAAACACTAAGCAACGGTAAACAGGACAGCACGACGCGGCATTAATTCAATTATTGAGATACAAAAAAAATGTCATTTAAAAAAGCAATAGAAGGATTGCTTTTGGCATCATTGTAAAATAAAATATTTTTTTATTACCTATATAGATGTTCTCTGGATTCCCAATGAGATCGTTTGTGATCAGACAATCATAAACTGATGCAAATTACAGTGTCATATGCCATAACATTTATTTACCTAATCTCTCACGTTGTAGCGACTCCGGCAAATCAGCTGTTCTCCCTTTACGTAGTAGACCGTTAAAGTAGAACGTCACAAAGTAGCAGTTAAATTCGCGCATGCGCAATATAACGCCAGAATGGTGTTGCCGTTCCATCAGAGGCTGTTGCTAAGTCCCTATTGTTCGGTCTGAAACGGCGCCCAGTGACGGATGGTGTAGCAATATTGTTATCCGGGTGGAAATCGGGAGAAATTCGGGAGAAAGGTTGGTCCGGGAGATTTTCGGGAGGGGCTTTGAAATTCGGGAGTCTCCCAGAAAAATCGGGAGGGTTGGCATGTATGGTGGCAGGGGTAGGGATGGGAACCGAAAACCGGTTCTTATTCAGAACCGGTTTTGTTCTTTGAAAAGAACCGGAACCGTGAGCAATTTCTAAGTTTCGGTTCTGAAAACGGTTCTTGTGCAACACGTGACCAAGTGCTGTGAGCAGCCTTGCTCCGCTGTTCTGAGTATTCGGCGTTTCCCGTAAAGGATGTCACGAACCGAATAACAGACACACCTCTCTGCCTCTTTAATTACTGAGCACATTGATTCCAATAATGCGCATTCCACAGACTCGTTTCGCTGTCGCGTCTTTAATTGCCGGACACATTGTTTCCCACGACTGTATGTACACTCGCGACTTTTAACAGTGCACATCGTTTTGTCTACATCTAACAGCAGCGCGCTGCACCTGCCGCCACTAAATTACATTATATTTGTCCCATATTGTCATTAATATACATACTGGCTTCGACTTGGACCACTAAATACATAGACTGCTATTGTTATGCAAGTATGAGGGTTAGATTATTTAGTGTACAGGTCATTTCAAGAGTGATAAACAAAGTGATAGAAAATATTTATTTTAATGCATTTAAATGTTTCAAAATGTGGAAATCACTCATTGCATCACACCATCTCCTGACTGCATTATTATTTGTAAAATAGGGACTTTATGGAGAGTGTGTATACATGTTTATAAGTTTAATCGTTTATATTTCATTAATTAAGGAAAATTAACAAGTGTCTCAGCCCTCAAGGGACTGTTAAGCAGCTTATTCCTGCTTGAAAAGCAAAAGTTATTGATAGTGTAAAAAACAACTTTGAAACACATGCTGATTGATGGACTAGCATTACTCAACATTACTTACTAACTACCTACTTTTACTAAGGTAAAATATGAAAAAAAAAAAAAAAAACACATAATAATAGTTCATTTAAATGGAACCAGAAGCCGAACCGGAAAACTTCTAAAAATACCCCAACCCACTTATGAAGATCTTTATACTGTAATATATATTGCATTTTGACATTGCCAACCTTTAAATTAAGTTGACAGTAAGTATTAAACAGTATTGAGCATTGAGTAGTTGAGTATTGTGCATTTTACCTTACCACTATTTCTTAATAATTGTTTAATGATTTTAATGGAACCAAAATAAGAACCGGAACCGTTAGGTGGAACTGAAACCGGTATCGGAACCGGAAAATGTCTAACAATTCCCAACCCTAGGCAGGGGGGGCTTGGTTTAGCAGCGGGAGAGAGAATCAGGAGATGAGCAGTAAGTGAGTGGTTTGGGCAAAAACTATCAACACCTGTTTCTTGTTTCAGTAATTGGCGAGGAGAGAGTATAAAACGCCAGGAGAGACAGAAGCAGTCGAGAGAGAGACGGCCTGCTGACGTGAACCGGAAAGAGTAAACCGGAAGTGTTGTGCGATCGTGTCTGTGTTGATGTCAGAGTAAAAGTCACCATTGGTGTTTATAAAGTTTAAGTTTTATTTTGAGTTAATAAATTCATCAGCAGTCCAGCCGACCCCTTTGTCCTCTTCCTTTCCTCTCACAAACTTACTAGACACGCAAAATGAAACCAGCGTTGCAAATAAATTAATAGATATGACCATGGAAAATATGTATTGCAAAATCATTGCTTTCGCGCTGTTTCATTTATGTTTTGCAATTCTTAATTTTTGTTTGCAAAAAGCAAATTTATTTTCCTCAGTACTTTAATTTTCGTTTGCAAAACTTTATTTTCTTTTGCAAAACGTAAATTTTTTGCGTTTATATACGCTGTTAAATTGACTCCATAGAACTACTGCTACTACTGTCTAGTCCAGGGGTTCCCAAACTTTTCAGACCGCGACCCCCAATATTAGATTGCTGACGACCCGCGACCCCGATGATGCCGATATTTTTATAATTTTTATTTCATTTTTAAGATTACAAATAAACAGCATTCAAGACTGCAAGAGTTTGAATCTATATGGGCCTTAGTACTCTTTTTGATGGGTTTTTTTTTTTTTTTGTGATTGTATTGTTTGTGTAATATGTGCTAAATTGTGAATAAATGGATGGGCGCTGTGCGCGGAGCAAAGCAGGTCCACTCTAGGTTTAATTTTGGAGATCGCCACCCGCAGATCATCTTCCACGTTAAGCCGTGACCTGTGTTTATTCTTAATGTAAGTCAGCGCGGAGAATGTCTTTTCACATAAATACGTTGAGCCAAATTGCATGAGGACATCCAACGCGGCTTTCGACAACTGTGGATATTCCAGTGCGACAGAAACCCAGAACTCATCCAGCGTCTTGCCGTCAAATGCCGTCCTCAGGGTTCGATCGGTTGAAAGTTCTATCAGCGCATCTTCCATATCTGACGCCAGATGATTTGCCGTGGTTACATTAAATGGCGACCTTATCCAGTCATATTGGTCGGGAGCGTCTCCTTCAGGGAAATACTTATGAAAGTAATCTGGATAAATCCAGATTAAAAATTATTTTTTCATTGTGCTCACATATTAGATGGGGAAAAATTACAGAGGGATTTATGGATATCTACTTTTGTTATCCTGTAAATCAGAATATACTATCAATAGCCTTAAAAATGATTTTCGCCATGTTTTTTGTAATAAAATGTTATATAAATCAGGCTAGGAATAATATATTTACAAATCCCTCATGTCTCAATAATATAACTAGGTACAAGACTGGAACGTTTGGTGTATATACTATAGGTGCTACTAAAGTGGAGATTTCGTACTTGGAGTATGAGAGAAAGGTCATTTTGAGAAAACAGGCTTTAAAGATTTATCATCAGCCAATGAGATTGCGCATTCAGCCCTTTTACTTTTAATGTAAATTGGTTGCTGATAAAAAGGAAATGACTTTTAATGTAAATTGGTTGCTGATAAAAAGGAAAATGACCATATTTGGATCTGACAGCATTGTACAGTGAAGAGAGAGCTTTCCAGCCGTGCCTGTGATGAAAGAGAGCAGACAGAGATTGCGGATCGGCAGGATGATTTATAACGCTAACTTTTGTTGAATTTACGCGAAATCTACAGACGCAAACAGACAAAGTGTAATAAAATAAAGACCTAAATGTGTATTTCGGAATTTTTTTTTTCACCATCTCGCATTAACATATAAAAAAAATAAAAAAATAAAATACAAAAAAACGTTTCTGTAAATCATCTCGCGACCCCCGCACCCCACTCCGCGACCCCCACTTTGGGAACTACTGGTCTAGTCTATGTACATGTTTCAGGTTTAAATATCATTATATGCCATAACTGTAAGGATAATACACTATTTCCTCTGTGAACTTCATATTTGAATATTATGTAGATCTATTGTTTACATCAAATTCATGCTTTATTCATCAGTGCAGTCTGTCTCTTTAATGCTTGAAATCCTAAACGACTGTTTCAATTCAAAGTGTGTCTTTGAACGGACGGACATGATTTTTACATTCTGTTTCTGACGTACAAAGGCACAAAACATTTGTTCATTATTTTATGGTTTTTTTCTTCCACTTGTTTCAGTTTTTCTGCCTCAATGCGCTCCAGTGCTGTAAATGTAACGCCTCTTGTTCAGTCTGTTGAATCAAATACTGGATCATTTCTCACCTGAGGTCAGAGGTCACTTGATCATCTCTCCGTTTATTCCACTCCTAAAACTCCTTCAATTAAACTCCACAACACCTTTTTTTAAATAATTGTCCTTGTAAAAAAAAAAGGTGTTGTCATATAATAATGTGAGGTTTTCTTAACTTTGAGGATGAACATCTTGTCATCTATTTCTGGCTTCCTAGCATGAATATATAGTAATGTGAAGTACGAGGGACGCTTTTAAAAAGTGCTGCGGAGCGTCTGGTGTAAACACGAGCATTGACCAGAGTGACCGCGATCAGCTCCGGTAGCTGCGACGAAGCCGTAACACACCACAGACGTGTGCAGTGGAAATCAGGGGCAAACAGTGTTAAGTGCTGTGCATCCTGGCCCTGACAAGCATCAAAAGTCCAGTCATCAGCGCATGACAGGTTTTGACCCAGCTAAACTGTGAAAGGGACTTCTCAACCATGAACAGTGTAATACAAACTTTTCACAATAGGATTTGCTGCTTTTAGCGATATGTTAAGCTATCACATTTAACAGTTAATGCATTTGCAGGTCAAGACAAACATCTGCAAAAGGCTGCAAGGAGACAATCTTGCAGCACACATGAGGATCTCAATAAATGGGCCAGACGTTTCTGACTTTCTGTATCAAGAGGCTCTGGAAATGTTCTTCCAGAAGCCCAGAAAGATACAGTGCAGTGACAAAAGCTGCACACTTTGTGGATAAATTACATGTTCAGTTTAATGTACAGTTCAAATAATTGTGCAATGGAGCTTTTTAGCCATTTAGCCTCCTTGTTAGTGCATCCGCCTCCCATGCCGGAGACCCGGGTTCGAGCCCCACTCGGAGCGAGTGCGAGGACCCGGGAGAGAGGGGTTACAATTGTCCAGTTAATATATTCACAGCTGCCATTAAAAGAAACAAATGAACACCATGACTCATTTAAGTGTTTGGGTTTGGGTCTGTGTCAATCCCCCCCCCCCCCCCCCAAAAAAAAGCTGTAAACCTAGGGGAACACTTAATATGTAATATGAATGACTCCCATAAAGCAGTTCAATCATCACCACATGATTATCCTCACCTGGGGTCAGAGGTCACTGCTTCATCACTGAGTTTAGGAGGATTAATCATGGATCCATCACTCTTCAGAGACACACAGCTGTGATCAGGAGATGAAGATCTCTGACTGCAGATCCTGAGAAAACACACAGAAATATCACACTCTTTTGCTGTAAACAGTGATGATGACAGAAAGTGAGAATCTGCAGCATCAGTCAGATGTGACGCCAAAACACATTTACATCATGATCATCTGATCCGGACGCCTTCTCCACATGTGTGAATGGTTTCCAGCAGAAGACAGTTTGTCTTCCACTAATAAACAAACTCTTAGCAATGCTGTGAGGTTTTCTGACCCACACTCTCAGTCATACAGGGGTCAAGCATCCAAACAAATAGTTCAAACTACAAAAGCCCAGTGTCTATACGAAAGAAAAGCTCTACAAGACTATTATAAAGCAGCCAAACAACTATAAACTGATTCTGAGCTGCACTTCTGGGTAAGTGTGTTATTAACTGTTCTTCATGATAAAACTCTAGAACTATATGGAGTCAATTTAACGCTGTATATATACACAAAACAATTAAGTTTTGCAAAAGAAAATAAAGTTTTGCAAACAAAAATTAAAGTATTGAGGAATATTAATTTGCTTTTTGCAAACAAAAATTAAGAATTGCAAAACATAAATGAAACAGCAAGAAAGCAATGATTTTTCAATACATATTTTCCATGGCAATATCTATTAGTTTATTTGTAACGCTGCTTTTATTTTGTGTGTCAGTCTAGTTTGAGCTTGCGATACCATTTTCCCTTTGCGCTTCATTTTTCTGCGCGTCTCTCTTTGTGGCACTGTTTTGACGTGGGGGCGGAGTCAAGGGACGGGGGCGTGTACAACATGCCTTCCTGGAAGTGACATCATCGGCCCGAGACGCAGCTCACTGATCCAGGTCCTGTCATGATGAGCAGAGGCTTTCGAGTGGATCGTTTCTTTTTATTCAATAGGATTAAAACATTCATGTTTTCGTTTTATTAACTTTATTAACAAATGTATGTGTATTAAGAGCGTTTGCTCAAGTTAAAGAAGTTGTTAACATGAACATCTGCTGTTTATTTCTCTCGATGTGCACACTTATAGCATTAAAATGTGTATTGTTTCATTTGGTTAACTGCAAATGTTTGTTTAAAATCTCTTAACTTGTGGGAGGACGCCAGCGCACAGAAGCGTTCTTTGTTTACATTAGTTCAGAGGAAAACACAGCCCAGAAGAGTTTTGTAAATATACTGTAAAAGCCTGACATGCCAATAAAGCTTTGATTATGCTATGTGACAGGAATTTTTTACTGGAAGTGCACTTTAGAGGATGAATTTAACAATAACCATATAAATATCCTAACACTATAATAATAAATAGTAGAATTATAAATTAATAATTCGCTAGTTTCATTTGTAAATGAAAACACTCATTTATCACAGAACGTTAATTAGGTAAGCAATACATGGATTGAAAGGGGAAAATAAGCATAACAATAAATAAAAAAATATATATCCCTAATTAATAAAGGTCCTTCTCAAAAAATTAGCCTATTGTGATAAAAGTTCATTATTTTCCATAATGTAATGATAAAAATAAAAATTTCATATATTTTAGATTCATTTCACACCAATTGAAATATTTCAGGTCTTTTATTGTTTTAATACTGATGATTTTGGCATACAGCTCACAATCTCAAAAATTAGAATATCATGAAAAGGTTCTCTAAACGAGCTATTAACCTAATCATCTGAATCAACTAATTAACTCTAAACACCTGCAAAAGATTCCTGAGGCTTTTAAAAACTCCCAGCCTGGTTCATTACTCAAAACCGCAATCGTGGGTAAGACTGCCGACCTGACTGCTGTCCAGAAGGTCATCACTGACACCCTCAAGTGAGAGGGTAAGAAACAGAAAGAAATTTCTGAACGAATAGGCTGTTCCCAGAGTGCTGTATCAAGGCACCTCAGTGGGAAGTCTGTGGGAAGGAAAAAGTGTGGCAAAAAACGCTGCACAACGAGAAGAGGTGACCGGACCCTGAGGAAGATTGTGGAGAAGGACCGATTCCAGACCTTGGGGGACCTGCGAAAGCAGTGGACTGAGTGGACAGGCGTGTGCAGGAAATGGGCTACAGAGAAGCAGCACTGGACTGTTGCTCAGTGGTCCAAAGTACTTTTTTCGGATGAAAGCAAATTTTGCATGTCATTCGGAAATCAAGGTGCCAGAGTCTGGAGGAAGACTGGGGAGAAGGAAATGCCAAAATGCCTGAAGTCCAGTGTCAAGTACCCACAGTCAGTCAACTTTTCTTACTCTCAATCTGTGTCTACTGAGCAACTTAATCAATGCATAGCCTCTTTTTCATTAGTAGATGTATGGCGATTATTCAACCCGTCCCAAAAATCATTCACATTTTTCTCAGGTAGACACAAAACATATTCACGGATTGACTACATTTTCGCTTCCTCTTCCTTGACCTCAATGCTACTTGAAGTCGACATCTTTCCCCTTTATCTTTCAGACCATAGCAGTAATTTTTTGAAATTTTCAATTACCCAGCGACCTTCCCGAGCCCCCAGATGGCGCTTTAATTCTAATTTATTAAAAAATGAGTTTTTTTGTGATCAATTCAGATGTAAATTACGTGAATTTATTGAAATCAATAAAGGCTCTGTGGATAATCCACGGATATTGTGGGAGGCGATAAAGGGCTTCATAAGAAATTTTCAATATCATTTGCTTCCTTCCGACAGAAAATTCACCGTAAGAAAATTTCTGACTTAGAATCCAATCTCCGATCATTAGAACACGCAAACCAACACTCTTTTTCTGATTGTACAGCAACTAAAATTGAAACTGTTAGGAAAGAACTTAATTTATTATACAGAGAGAGAGCCGAATTTCTTATTCAAAGTTCTAGACAAAATTATTATTTTCAAGGTAGCAGACCTAGCCATTTATTGGCTCTAAGACTACGTAATAGTGAGAAATTTGCTAATATTACAGCGGTGAAATCTCAAACCGGTGAGGTTCTGACTGACCAGAAGAGCATAAATGACACTTTTCGTTCCTTTTATCGTGATCTATATAGTTCCAACTCTAAATGTGAATCTGCATCTTACACTTCTTTTTTATCTACTCTTAATCTTCCACATCTGGCAGAATCAGATTCTGAATCTTTAGCTAGGCCTTTATCACTTATTGAATTAGAATCATCGATTAAAGTTATGAGTAAGGGGAAATCCCCAGGCCTAGATGGCATACCAGTTGAATTCTACTTGACCTTTTGGTCCGATTTGGGGCCACTTATGCTAGATATGATGCAGTACTTGATCGATCATGGTTGCTTCTCACAAAATATGAACATGGCCATTATATCTCTGCTATTAAAAAAAGATAAAGACTCTACTTTATGTTCTAGTTACCGCCCACTTTCTCTAATTGGTACAGATATAAAAATTTATGCAAGAGTTTTAGCCAGTCGTCTAGAAGGCTTTATGACTAAACTTGTTAATCATGACCAAACAGGGTTTATTAAATCTTGTTCTGCTTCAGATAATCTGAGAAGACTTCTTCACATAATCTCTTCATCTGATCAGTTGATTTCTCCCTCTGCTATACTCTCTTTAGATGCAATGAAAGCATTTGACCATTTGGAGTGGAACTATTTGTGGGCAGTGCTCGATCATCTGGGTTTTAACTCTGTCTTTATAAATATGATTAAAATCCTCTATGCTAATCCTTCAGCCACCATTCTTACTGGCCAGATTAGTTCACAATCATTTCCTATTGCAAGAGGCACCCGCCAGGGTTGTCCTCTTTCACCTTTACTGTTTGCTTTATCTCTAGAACCTCTTACTTAAGCTGTACGTCAGTCAGAATTTATACGTCCCATCTCTGTTAAGAACACGTTACATTACATATCTTTATTTGCAGATGACATACTGCTATTTTTAGATAATCCAGCTCTATCAGTCCCCCATGTTTTAAATTTATTTAACCAGTTTAGTAATTTATCAGGGTACAAAATTAATTGGACAAAGTCATATTTGCTCCCTCTTAATTTTTGTGTTGGGTCTGCTACATTTTTTGGTTTTATTCCAGTGGTGCATTCTTTCACATACCTAGGTATAGATATTTATCCATTCTTGAAGGATATTGTCTCAAATAATTTGAATAAAAACTTGGCTAAAATTACCTCAGATCTGGCAAATTGGACACATCTTCCTACTTCTTTCCATGCAAGAATATCTGTTGTCAAAATGAACATCCTTCCTCGTGTTAATTTCTATTCCTCTATGATTCCTCTACCCCGGCCTGCTGGCTATTGGAAAAAACTTGATTCAGTAATCTCTCAATATATTTGGAATGGTAAACGCCCCTGAATTAAATTATCTACTCTACAGCGTAACAGGTCAGATGGTGGCTGGTCATTTCCAAATTTTAAATTATACGCTGATTCTTTTACTCTTTGTGCACTGTCAGCCTGGTTTAAACCAAATGTGTCAACCTCATGGTGGGCTATTGAAGAATCTCTTATTTCTCCACACAGTATAGAACGTGTTTTTTGCTGGTGTTTCACTCAGACAATGTTAACTTCATTTTGGCCCTATCATAACACATTTTATCTCTACTTGGAGAATGGTGACCAGGAAGACAGAGTCAAACTTGAGGTGGCATCGTCACTCACCCTTGTTTCATAATAATATTTTTTTATCAGGCAAAAACCCATTTTACTGTCCACAATGGATTAAATGTAAATTAATTTCCTTTGGTGACATTTTTGACGACAAAGGTCTGAAATCATTTCAAGATATTAAGACTCTTTTTAATCTACCAGGTACCTCCTTTTTCATGTATCTTCGCATTAGGTCGGCACTTCGCGCGTATGGAGTTCCCTAGGATGCACAATTGCCTGTGTTTCCCTTGCGAAAAGTTATTCTCCCCACTGATAATTCTATTATTTCTGCTTCAGTTATTTACTCTTTTCTCCTCAAACAAACATATAAACCATTATCCATAACAACTATCTGGTCTAAGGACATCAGTGGTGACTTACAAACTTTATTTTCTGATCAAATCTGGGAGACAATAATATCATCCTCAAAAAATCCAAATCATCAGATGATCCATTGGAAATTATTACACAGACTCTATCTGTCCCCTTTAAAATGTTTCTATATGCATGTGTCACCTTCCCCAAATTGCAATTTATGTCCACAAGGGGTACTCGGTACATATTTAAAAATTTTTTGGGAATGCTCTGCACTTTCTTCTTTCTGGTCTCAGCTTGCTCATGATATAGCATTCCTATTAGAAAAAGATGTGGTTTTGACTCTAGATCTTTTCTTTTTAAATAATTTTTCAACATTGTCACAGTCTCCGCAACAGAGAAACTTACTTTTAGCTGCTCTTACTGCTGCAAAAAAAATGTTAGTTAGTCGCTGGGTTCCTCCCCATTCAATGACCAGACATGTATGGGGCTTATCTATGCTGACATTGTTTCTATGGAACTATCTACAGCTCGTATTCATGGAGCAATGACAAAAACTTTGAAAACCTGGAGTGTTATCTTTGACATTGTTAAATCTTTTATATCTTCTTTTTTATGTATAATTTATTTCAAATTTGTTTATAATTTGATTTATTTGGTTATCTATTTATTTATTTTTTAATTTTTTGTGCTTGAGTATTGCACTTTGCACTTTTCGCCACTGCAGTGTCTTGTTTCTCTCGGCACAGTGTGGGTCTGCCTGGTGGGTTGGTGGGTGGGGGGTATGGCCGCAGTCTAGATTGGTGTCTCATATTTTGTATTGTACTGAAATGTTGCTTAATAAAAACAACTGTTCACAAAAAAAAAAGTACCCACAGTCAGTGATGGTCTGGGGTGCCATGTCAGCTGCTGGTGTTGGTCCACTGTGTTTTATCAAGGGCAGGGTCAATGCAGCTAGTTATCAGGAGATTTTGGAGCACTTCATGCTTCCATCTGCTGAAAAGCTTTATGGAGATGAAGATTTTGTTTTTCAGCACGACCTGGCACCTCTCACAGTGCCAAAACCACTGGTAAATGGTTTACTGACCATGGTATTACTGTGCTCAATTGGCCTGCCAACTCTCCTGACCTGAACCCCATAGAGAATCTGTGGGATATTGTGAAGAGAAAGTTGAGAGACGCAAGACCCAACACTCTGGATGAGCTTAAGGCCGCTATCGAAGCATCCTGGGCCTACATAACACCTCAGCAGTGCCACAGGCTGATTGCCTCCATGCCACGCCGCATTGAAGCAGTCATTTCTGCAAAAGGATTCCCGACCAAGTATTGAGTGCATAACTGAACATAATTATTTGAAGGTTGACTTTTTTTGTATTAAAAACACTTTTCTTTTATTGGTCGGATGAAATATGCAAATTTTTTGAGATAGGAATTTTGGGTTTTTATGAGCTGTATGCCAAAATCATCAGTATTAAAACAATAAAAGACCTGAAATATTTCAGTTGGTGTGCAATAAATCAAAAATATATGAAAGTTTAATTTTTATCATTACATTATGGAAAATAATGAGCTTTTATCACAATATGCTAATTTTTTGAGAAGGACCTGTATAATATTATTATCTATTATATACGGTTAGCCTATGAATGAATGAATAAATGAATGAATGATGCATTTATATAGTGCTTTGTGTACTGTTGTCCACCCAAAGCGCTGTGCAATCATGTGGGGGGTCTCTCCTCAACCACCAGCAGTGTTCAGCATCCACTTGGATATATTATAAATACCGTATTTTCCAGACTATAAGTCACACTTTTTTTCATAGTTTGGCTGGCCCTGCGGCTTATAGTCAGGTGCGACTTATTTATCAAAATGAATTTGACATGAACCAAGAGAAAACATTACCGTCTCCAGCCGCGAGAGGGCACTCTATACTCCTCAGTGCTCCTGTAGTCTACACTGAAAACATAGAGCGCCCTCTTGCGGCTGTAGCCGGTAATGTTTTCTCTTGGCTCTTGGTTCTAAATAAATGTGATTTATAGTCCAGTGCGACTTATGTTATTTTCCTCGTCATGACGTATTTTTGAACTGATGCGACTTATACTTAGGTGCATAAAAAGACACGATCAACGGACTGTGGGATGGATAAAAAATATTTTATCAATCTCTGATAATCTCAGGTTGCTCTGCTCACCTTGTTTGTTTATTCATTGAACTCGTGGCCACGACATTATCACGTTCCCAAGAATTAATATCTCGTGTCCACGACAAAACTTAATTTATGCCAGTTATGTAAATGAAAAACGAATTTGCGATCGATATGAAACTTGAGTTGTAGACCTCTTTAATGATGTGTGATAATGTGATAATGATGAAGTTATAGTTTATGAAGTGAATTGCATTATTTTACATTAAAACTAGCAGTAACTCTGAATTAATGTGAGCAAAGAACGCTTCTGTGCGCTGGCGTCCTCCCACAAGTTAAGAGATTTTAAACAAACATTTGCAGTTAACCAAATGAAACAATACACATTTTAATGCTATAAGTGTGTACATCGAGAGAAATAAACTGCAGATATTCATGTTAACAACTTCTTTAACTTGAGCAAACGCTCTTAATACACATACATTTGTTAATAAAGTTAATAAAACGAAAACATGAATGTTTTAATCCTATTGAATAAAAAGAAACAATCCACTCAAAAGCCTCTGCTCATCATGACAGGACCTGGATCAGTGAGCTGCGTCTCGGGCTGATGACGTCACTTCCAGGGAGGCATGTTGTACACGCCCCCGTCCCTTGACTCCGCCCCCACGTCAAAACAGTGCCACAAAGAGAGACGTGCAGAAAAATGAAGCGCAAAGGGAAAATGGTATCGCAAGCTCAAACTAGACTGACAAGCTGTGGCAGGGGTAGGGATGGGAACCGAAAACCGGTTCTTATTCATAACCGGTTTTGTTCTTTGAAAAGAACCGGAACCGTGAGCAATTTCTAAGTTTCTGTTCTGAAAACAGTTCTTGTGCAACACGTGACCAAGCGCTGTGAGCAGCCTTGCTCCGCTGTTCTGAGTATTTGGTGTTTCCCGTAAAGGATGTCACGAACCGAATAACAGACACACCTCCCTGCCTCTTTAATTACTGAGCACATTGATTCCAATAATGCGCATTCCACAGACTCGTTGCGCTGTCGCGTCTTTAATTGCCGAACACATTGTTTCCCACGACTGTATGTGCACTCACGCCTTTTAACTGTGCACATCGTTTTGTCTACATCTAACAGCAGCGCGCTGCACCTGCCGCCACTAAATTACATTATATTTGTCCCATATTGTCATTAATATACATACTGGCTTCAACTTGGACCACTAAATACATAGACTACTATCGTTATGCAAGTATGAGGGTTAGATTATTTAGTGTACAGGTCATTTCAAGAGTGATAAACAAAGTGATAGAAAATATTTATTTTAATGCATTTAAATGTTTCAAAATGTGAAAACCACTCAGTGCATCACACCATCTCCTGACTGCATTATTATTTGTAAAATAGGGACTTTATGGAGAGTGTGTATACATGTTTATAAGTTTAATCGTTTATATTTCATTATTTAAGGAAAATTAACAAGTGTCTCAGCCCTCAAGGGACTATTTAGCAGCTTATTCCTGCTTGAAAAGCAAAAGTTATTGATAGTGTAAAAAACAACTTTGAAACACATGCTGATTGATGGACTAGCATTATTCAACATTACTTACTAACTACTTACTTTTACTAAGGTAAAATAGTAAAAAAAAAAAAAAAAAATAATAGTTCATTTAAATGGAACCAGAAGCCGAACCGGAAAATTTCTAAAAATACCCCACCCCACTTATGAAGATCTTTACACTGTAATATATGTTGCATTTTGACATTGCCAACCTTTAAATTAAGTTGACAGTAAGTAATAAACAGTATTGAGCATTGAGTAGTTGAGTATTGTGCATTTTTCCTTACCACTATTTCTTAATAATTGTTTAATGATTTTAATGGAACCGAAATCAGAACCGGAACCATTAGGTGGAACCGAAACCGGTATCGGAACCGAAAAATTTCTAACGATTCCCAACCCTAGGCAGGGGGGGCGTGGTTTAGCAGCGTGAGAGAGAATCAGGAGACGAGTGGTAAGCGAGTGGTTAGGAAAAAAAACTATCAACACCTGTTTATTGTTTCAGTAATTGGCGCGGAGAGAGTATAAAATGCCAAAAGAGACAGAAGCAGTTGAGAGAGAGACGGACTGCTGACGTGAACAAGAAATGGAACCGGAACGAGTATACCTGAAGTGTTGTGCGATCGTGTCTGTGTTGATGTCAGAGTAAAAGTCACCATTGGTGTTTATAAAGTTTAAGTTTTATTTTAAATAGAGTTAATAAATTCATCAGCAGTCCAGCCGACCCCTTTGTCCTCTTCCTTTCCTCCCACGAACTTACTACACTGGTGCCGAAACCCGGGAAAGGAAGAAGGAGTGCCACCGCTATGCAGAGTCCTTCCTCTACGCCATTTGCGGACGTTATTTTATCCCTTGTGGCCCTACATCAGGAGCAACACCAGGCCCTGCTGGACTTGAGAACAGATCAGGAGCGGCGATTCCAAGCCATCCTTCAAGCCCAGCAGGAGGACCGCGAGAGGTTCCCGGAGCTGGATTCGACCGGGAAGTTCGCGCCGAGGCCACAGGACCGCCCGTGGTTCCTACTCACTTACCCCTCCACAAGATGGGACCACAAGACGACCCAGAAGTATTCCTAGAACTGTTCGAGAAATCAGCGGAAGCGTGCAGCTGGCCCTGCGACCAATGGCCAGTCCGTCTCATCCCCCTGCTCTCGGGCGAGTCCCAGGTGGCCGCACAACAGCTACCGGTGGCGAACCTCCTAGTCTTCGACGACCTAAAGAGGGCCATCATTCAGTGGGTCGGCTGGACCCCAGAGCAGCACCGCCAGTGCTTCCTTTCCCTGGACCTGGGGGAATCCGGTCGGCCCTTCGCGATGGCCCAGCAGCTCCGGGACTCCTGCCGCAAGTGGCTACTGGCCGAGGGGGGTGACGTGGAACACATCATCGACCTCAGGGTGCTGGAGCAATTCATCGCTCGGCTACCGAAGAAGACAGCCGAGTGGGTCCAGTGCCACTGTCCCACGTCACTGGACTCAGCCATCCATCTAGCAGAGGACCACATGGTGGCGTGCAAAAGCATAGTGTGGAGGTGGCGGTTAGTCCCCACTTTCGGCATCCGATAATTTTGGGAACGAATTGGCCCGCGTTTACGGTTTTATTGGGGTCGTTATATGCGGATGCCTCTTGGGGAAATAAGGCACGGAAGGAGGCCGCGCGGGTGCAGGTGGGAGAAACTGAGCCAGGACCGCTGGGTTCTGCTTCAGAGGAACAGAGCGAAATCGGGAGACTTATTTTCTCAGAGAGTGATGACTTTCCTCTGGAGCAGTCTCAGGATGAGACATTAAAACACGCGTTTCAACAGGTCCGCTCCATCGATGGCCAGCCTCTCCAACCTGCCCACCCGCTCACCTATCCGTATTTTGCCATTTTAATAGATTGGTTGTATCGAGTGACCCAAGACGCTCGGACAAAAGTGAATACAACCCAGTTTTTGATTCCGAAGAGCTTCAGGGAAATGCTTTTCCATGCGGCTCATTCTAATCCTATGGCGGGCCATTTGGGAGAGGCAGCAACACTGAATCATCTCATGACCCGTTTCTTTTGGCCGGGCATTCATGACAACGTGCGCAGGTGGTGCGCGTCTTGTCCGGAATGTCAGTTGGTGAACCCACCGGCCGCCCCAAAAGCGCCTTTGCGCCCTCTTCCCTTAATGCAGGTCCCCTTCGAGAGAATTGGTATGGACCTCATCGGACCATTAGAGCGATCTGCACGAGGACATTGCTTTGCATTAGTCATAGTTGACTATGCAACACGATATCCTGAAGCAGTGGCCCTCCGCAACATTTCTGCTAAGAGTGTTGCGGATGCCCTGTTTCGTCTTATCTCCCGGATGGGGGTTCCGAAAGAGATCCTCACCGATCAGGGCATGGCGTTTATGTCACGAACGCTACGCGAACTGTACGGATTATTGGGGATTAAATCGATTCGAACTAGCGTCTATCACCCACAAACCGACGGCCTGGTCGAACGGTTTAATTGCACACTTAAATCCATGATCCGTAAGTTCGTTCATGAAGACGCCAAGAATTGGGATAGGTGGCTAGAGCCCTTGTTATTCGCTGTGCGAGAGGTCCCACAAGCCTCCACAGGGTTTTCCCCCTTTGAGCTTCTCTATGGACGCCAGCCCCGAGGGGTTCTGGATGTACTGAGAGAAACTTCAGTGAAATTCAGTATGTGCTGGACTTGAGAACAAAACTCTACACGTTGGGGCGGCTATCAATGGAGAATTTGTTACAAGCCCAGGATTCAGAACCAGCTGTATAACAGGGGAACTAGATTACGCAAATTTGCACCAGGAGAGAAAGTACTTGTATTACTCCCAACGTCGAGCTCTAAATTAATGGCTAAGTGGCAGGGACCGTTTGAGGTTGCACGACAAGTCGGGGATCTCGATAATGAGGTAATACGGTCTGAAAGGAACGGGGCCCGTCAGATCTATCACCTCAACCTCCTAAAAAATGGAATGAGGCGGAATCAGTGATGTTGGCAACGGTGATTGGTGGGGAGGATGATCTCGGACCAGAGGCGAATGTCAAACCACAATCCCTCGCCCTGGCCCCAGGGGGAGATCACCTCTCACCGTCCCAACTCACTGATTTACCAAAATTACAGGCAGAGTTTGCCGACGTCTTCTCGCCATTACCGGGCCGTACTAACCTGATTCAGCACCATATCGAGCCGGGCGTGGTAGTTCGCAGCCGGCCGTATCGCTTACCTGAGCACAACAAAAAAGTAGTTCAGGCTGAATTAGGCGCAATGCTTGACATGGGGGTAATAGAAGAATCCAATAGTAACTAGGCGAGCCCGATAGTTTTAGTTCCGAACGGACGGCTCAGTCCGGTTCTGTGTGGATTACCACAAGGTGAATGCGGTGTCGAAATTCGACGCGTATCCAATGCCGCGGGTTGACAAGTTGCTTGATCGGCTAGGCACGGCTCGTTTTATTCGACATTGGACTTAACAAAGGGTTATTGGCAGATCCCCTTGTCTCCATTATCCAAAGAAAAGACCGCTTTCACAATGCCGTTTGGATTACACCAGTTTGTTACCCTTCCATTTGGGTTGTTCAGGGCACCGGCTACCTTTCAGCGCCTCATGGATAAGATTCTGCGGACCCATGCTGCATATGCGGCTATATCGTGGTTTAGCGAAATATGCAGTGGAAGAGAGTACCAAGAGACGAGCAGTAAGTGAGTGGTTTGGGTAAAAACTATCAACACCTGTTTCTTGTTTCAGTAATTGGCGCGGAGAGAGTATAAAACGCCAGGAGAGACAAAAGCAGTCGAGAGAGAGACGGACTGCTGACGTGAACAGGAAACGGAAATGGAACGAGTAAACTGGAAGTGTTGTGCGATCGTGTCTCTGTTGATGTCAGAGTAAAAGTCACCATTGGTGTTTATAAAGTTTAAGTTTTATTTTGAGTTAATAAATTCATCAGCAGTCCAGCCGACCCCTTTGTCCTCTTTCTTTCCTCTCACGAACTTACTACACACGCAAAATAAAAGCAGCGTTGCAAATAAATTAATAGATATGACCATGGAAAATATGTATTGCAAAATCATTGCTTTCGCGCAGTTTCATTTATGTTTTGCAATTCTTCATTTTTGTTTGCAAAAAGCAAATTTATTTTCCTCAGTACTTCAATTTTCATTTGCAAAACTTAATTTTCTTTTGCAAAACGTAAATTTTTTGCATTTATATACGCCGTTAAATTGACTTAGAACTACTGCTACTACGGTCTAGTCTATGTACATGTTTCAGGTTTAAATATCACTATATGCCATAACTGTAGGGATAATACACTATTTCCTCTGTGAACTTCATATTTGAATATTATGTAGATCTATTGTTTACATCAAATTCATGCTTTATTCATCAGTGCAGTCTGTCTCTTTAATGCTTGAAATCCTAAACGACTGTTTCAATTCAAAGTGTGTCTTTGAACGGACGGACATGTTTTTTGCATTCTGTTTCTGACGTACAAAGGCACAAATCATTTGTTCATTATTTTATGGGTTTTTTCCTCCTCTTGTTTCAGTTTTTCTGCCTCACCAATTCGCTGCAGTGCTGTCAACATAACGCCTCTTGTTCAATCTGTTGAATCTAATACTGGATCATCTCTCACCTGAGGTCAGAGGTCACTTGATCATCTCTCCGTTTATTCCACTCCTAAAACTCCTTCAATTAAACTCCACAACACCTTTTTTTAATAATTGTCCTTGTAAAAAAAAGGTGTTGTCATATAATAATGTGAGGTTTTCTTAACTTTGAGGATGAACATCTTGTCATCTATTTCTGGCCTCCTAGCATGAATGTATAGTAATGTGAAATACGATTGGGAGTCTGCACAAGGTGTTTATTTTGAAATGTACATGATTTTTTTACGTTTATTTTGTATTTGCTGTGCGGTTTGGACGCGGTGTGCATCAAAAATAAACTATTCGCCCATCTTTAGCAAAGCGTCTTCTGGGACGCTTTTAAAAAGTGCTGCGGAGCGTCTGGTGTAAACACGAGCATTGACCAGAGTGACCGCGATCAGCTCCGGTAGCTGCGACGAAGCCGTAACACACCACAGACGTGTGTAAACAAACAGTGTTAAGTGCTGCACATCCTGGCCCTGACAAGCATCAAAAGTCCAGTCATCAGCGCATGACAGGTTTAGACCCAGCTAAACTGTGAAAGGGACTTCTCAACCATGAACAGTGTAATACAAACTTTTCACAATAGGATTTGCTGCTTTTAGCGATAATTTAAGCTATCACATTTAACAGTTAATGCATTTGCAGGTCAAGACAAACATCTGCAATAGGCTGCAAGGAGATAATCTTGCAGCACGCATGAGGATCTCAATAAATGGGCCAGATGTTTCTGACTTTCTGTATCAAGAGGCTCTGGAAATGTTCTTCCAGAAGCCCAGAAAGATACAGTGCAGTGACAAAAGCTGCACACTTTGTGGATAAATTACATGTTTAGTTTAATTTACAGTTCAAATAATTGTGTAACGGAGGCCAGCGAGTAGTGCTGTGCAGGTAAACCTCACTCCCCGATCTCAAGAGACGCACTAGCGACTAACGCTAGTGGCTGTAGCCATTTAGCCTCCTTGTTAGTGCATCCGCATCCCATGCCAGAGACCCGGGTTCGAGCCCCACTCGGGAGAGAGGGGTTACAATTGTCCAGTTAATATATTCACAGCTGCCATTAAAAGAAACAAATTAACACCATGAATCCTTTAAGTGTTTGGGTCTGTGTCAACCCCCCCCCCCCAAAAAAAAGCTGTAAACCTAGGGGAACACTTAATATGTAATATGAATGACTCCCATAAAGCAGTTCAATCAGTTCAATCATCACCACATGATTATCCTCACCTGGGGTCAGAGGTCACTGCTTCATCACTGAGGCCAGGAGGAGGACCCATGGATCCGTCACTCTTCAGAGACACACAGCTGTGATCAGGAGATGAAGATCTCTGACTGCAGATCCTGAGAAAACACACAGAAATATCACACTCTTTTGCTGTAAACAGTGATGATGACAGAAAGTGAGAATCTGCAGCATCAGTCAGATGTGACGCCAAAACACATTTACATCATGATCATCTGATCCGGACGCCTTCTCCACATGTGTGAATGGTTTCCAGCAGAAGACAGTTGGTCTTCCACTAATAAACAAACTCTTAGCAATGCTGTGAGGTTTTCTGACCCACACTCTCAGTCATACAGGGGTCAAGCATCCAAACAAATAGTTCAAACTACAAAAGCCCAGTGTCTATACGAAAGAAAAGCTCTACAAGACTATTATAAAGCAGCCAAACAACTATAAACTGATTCTGAGCTGCACTTCTGGGTAAGTGTCTTATTAACTGTCCTTCATGATAAAACACTATAACTACTGCTACTACTCTCTAGTCTATGTACATGTTTCAGGTTTAAATATCACTATATGCCATAACTGTAGGACTAATACACTATTTCCTCTATGAGCTTCATATCATAACGTCTGCTCACAAACAGTCTCTTGTTCAGTCTGTTGATTCTAGTACTTGATCATATCTCATCTGGGGTCAGAGGTCACTGGATCATATCTCACCTGGGGTCAGAGGTCACTGGATCATCACTGGATTCAGGAGGATTCATGGATCTGTGGCTCTTCAGAGACTCTCTGGTGTGATCTGGAGATGAAGATCTCTCTCTGATCTCCATAATGACAGACTGACACGAGGCCTGTATATCAAACACTTCACTAATCATACATGACTATATATCCATTCATTCTTCAATTATTATTATATAACAGAATATCCATTACACTTACAATAATTCAGAGAATTGTGATGAGGAAGATGATAAAATCCTCAGCTCTACACTTCAGTCACAGTCTGAATATTTCAGGAGATCAGTGTGTGATCATGTGTCAGCAAACATGCGTCTTTTCCTTCCAGAGAAAGATTAAAGAGGTCATCAGATGCCCATTTCACACAAGTTTATGATTCTTTATGCTCTCAGTGAAAAGTCTGTAACATAGTTTGGTTACAATTTAAAATAATCAAAAACAATAATCTGTAGAGATCAGAAATATCAAATATATTCCATCCGTCGCTCAAACAGGCCTCATATTTGAGCTTTTCTTTCCCAGCCGGCACATGACCGACCTTCAACGTTGAAATATGGTTGAAATAAGGTCAGTTGTGGTTTCAACGTTGAAACAACGTTGATTCAACGTTTAAAGCTGAATGGTTGAAAAACATCCAGCCCATGACCAACTTTCAATGTTGAAATATGTTTGAAATAAGGTCAGTTGTGGTTTCAACGTTGAAACAACGTTGATTCAACGTTTAAAGCTGAATGGTTGAAAAACATCCAGCACATGACCAACTTTCAATGTTGAAATATGGTTGAAATAAGGTCAGTTGTGGTTTCAACGTTGAAACAACGTTGATTCAACGTTTAAAGATGAACTGTTGAAAAACTTCCAGCACATGACCAACTTTCAACATTGAAATATGGCTGAAATAAGGTCAGTTGTTTTAATGAAACAACGTTAAAAATGTTTAATGCTAAATGGTAGAAAAAGGTTAACAAGCTTTTAAATTATTTATATTAAAATATTTAAATTAATTAATTATTTTAATAGCATTTTAAAATATTTTAGTCATGATACCTATTCTAAAATCTAAAGGTATATGTTAAATATTATCATCATTAACAACAATAAAACTATATACATTTCGCTGCTTTATCACACTGAAACAACTCCCATTGGTAGTTTTATTTTATTACTTCTATCATGATTGGTTAATCTGGCTGTCATTCAGGAAACTGGACAATGAATCGGTTCGCGCCTTTCTACATTTAAAAATATGACCGTTATTGTCGTCTTTCTGTGAGTGAGGCGGCTAACTGTGAGCTGCTGCTCGTTATAACTGACTGCTCTATCGGTCCCGAATTATTTAATATTTGCCTGTACATTTTTTATTTATTTTGAACGAATTTGAGTCGTGACATGTCAATGGAGAACAAAAACTGTGAACACAAGAAGGGTCAGGTGTTCTGCGAGGTCCTGAAAACATCCTGGCAAAATGAGGTAAGAACATCGCTAACGTTATCTTTATTATCTTTTGAAAATAGTAAAGTATTACCAGAGTTTACAAATGGGTAGTTTAAAGGACATGTAACCTGCAGATAAATAAATACCCGTGTGTCTATTTTTGCATTGCTTTATCACAGCTGATCAAGTTAGGTGCTCACCTAATGTGTTGCTGGTAAGAGAGATTTAGAGATGGTTTAGAGATTTTCCCATATTTTCCTGATATGTATCCCATGCATTAGGTGTGTTATATATGTTTGTATTCTTATAATAGTTTCAAAGTGTTTTCTGAAACATATAAGTGCAAATGTCGGTATTTAAATAATATAATTTTAATGAATTAATGAAAATGAATAAATAAATAAAAGGATTGTTTAAAGCCATGGTTCTCAAAGTGTCAGGGCCCCTCTAGTTGTTATGCAGGTGAATCACTAAATTAAACTAATTAATGTTAATACATTTTAACTTAATCTTTGAGTAAGTTTTTTTTTTTGCACATTTAAGTATGTTACAGTTAAAGTACAGTACAGTTTTGTAACTTTTGTTACATAATTACATTTAAAATTACATTTTAATTTAAACTTTTTTTTTATTTACCTGTGTATGTAAGTGTAGCAGACTTCAAGTGGTAACCACAGGACACCATGGAAACACGACCACTCAACGACTGAAGTGATGATATTAAGTGTTATTTATTCACCTTAAACAGAGAAGTGAGGCAAAATTAGGGACATTCAAGAAGGCCTAACGTTACTCTCTAATTCCTCCGCTTCCCCGTCTGCAATACACCAAGCGCCTGAGTGCGAACGCTTAAAGGAGAAGCGATATATAGCATTTAACATGTAAACAATGTTGCTGAATTACCCCACATAACAGGACAGCACTCACAGGAAAAATAAATGGAAATAAAATAACAGAAAATGTTAACATACAAAAATGTTATAAATTCACTCAAATGCACATATAAATGTACTTTAAACTGATTGCTGAACCACTGTGTGTATAATAAAGTTCCTATTTTACACAAACAGTCTCATTGTATGAAGATATACAACAAGGCATTTTAGAGTGAAATTAATATATACTGGAGGTACACAACTATCAAGTTAAACTCACACATTACATAGTAAACAGTCAAATAAATGATCACAGATTGGAAAAACATACCTTAAACAGAGAAGTGAGGCAAAATTAGGGACATTCAAGAAGGCCTAACGTTACTCTCTAATTCCTGCATTGAAAAGACGCACGTGAAAATGAGGCTCTAACTTTAACATGGTTAAAAGAGCAACTTACAAAGAAAATAATCGAATCACACTGATACACATTATGACATAACCTCTTAACAGTGTTTTGACATCATAAAGTGATTTCATTACCGAAAATTAGTCAATACAAGACAAATAGAAGAGAGAAAAACTACCTCCGCTTCCCCGTCTGCAATACACCATGCGCCTGAGTGCGAACGCTTAAAGGAGAAGCGATATAGTTAACGTAGGTGTCCCACTAATTAAAGCCCCACATAGAACAATTGATAAGAACTCTCGATCGGAACCATTGAACACAGTACATTGAAAACAAGTTTTGCTGAAGTTAACAGTATATACTACATTTCTTATTACACAAAAAAATGATATAAAAAAAAAACAAACAAAAAAAAAAACAACTCAAATGTCTAAATTGACCGGCTACATACTTCCCCCTTAACTTCACAAAACTTGAGCTTACACCTTTATGATGAATAAAGGAGCAAATAGGGCAATTAGATTGTTACTTGACAACATCATTCTGTCATACAACATTCATGTTTCCCGACACTCACGGGAAAAAGAACATAAGAAAGTTGATCAGGCTCTCAGATATTCTTTTGCTCAAGAGGTGCCTTATACACCACTCAATGTGACTTAATTTACACTTACACTTTTTTTTGTTGCCTCACATTCTTATTACTGGGCCCCCATAACTTAAAACATCTTAAAATAAAAGAGACTTAGAAACATCTTTAACTGCGTTGTGAGTTGTTCTCTGAGTCATATTTTGAATCAGTCTGTTTACCGGTCTAACTAACCTACCAACCCGTGTTCGTACCTGGGTCACTATTTCAGATACATTAGGGGGTGCGCTAGAGATGGACAGGGTGCTGGTGGATCTCAACTGCTCTCTAGCACTGGGCATCGCACCAACTGCACGCACTTGGTCTTGAGAGTCTGTAAGATTCGATGAGATGATTTGGGAGTCAGACTGAGGGAAATTAATTTCAGACCCTGGATCAGAATCGTCTGATTTACTCTCAGGCTTTCCAGGATCCATTACACTCTCCTGTTCTCCCGCATCTAATCGCCCTCCCAAAGAATTATCTGTGTCAGGTAAGGAAGCAACCCACTCAGCAGTACGCTCTGTTTCAGGAAGGTCCCTCCCCAGTGCAGAATTATGTGCCAAAGCTTCACCTGACTGCTCCTGGCTGGCTAATGAGTCATCATGGAAAGACTCATCTTCATGTTCTCCTTCTTCAAGAGGCAGAAAGTTGGCTTGCAACATAAGGTTACGGTGTACTACCTTCTCTTGACCCGTACTGATATTCTTAACACGATAAATGTGGCATCGGGAGTCTTTAGAAACCACCACATAGGGCACTGATTCCCACTTATCAGCCAGTTTTCTCCGTCCTCTTTCACCCTTGTTGGCTAACAGTACTCTGTCTCCTTCCTCAATGTCGCATCCCTTTACTCTCCTATTGTAGAATTCAGCCTGTCGTTGCTGACTTGCACTAGCATTAGCCTGAGCAAGGTTAAGAGCCTCCTTGAGATCATCTCTCATTTTTGCAACGTAGCTGCCATAGTCTGTGATGTCGTCATCTCTTCCAACACTATGGAACATAACATCTATTGGCAGACGAGGGATCCTTCCATACATCAGATAGAATGGTGCGTAACCCGTTGATTCATGAGCGGTGCAGTTATAGGTGAACGTCAGTGTTTGTAACATTTGAGGCCACTTTTGCTTAATTCTTGGGGGTAGGGCTCGTATCATACTGCCTAGTGTGCGATTAAACCGCTCAGTGTGACCATTCCCCATAGGATGATAAGCCGTCGTTCTCGACCTCTTGACACCTGCAATCTGCAGCAACTCCTGGATCAGTTCACTCTCGAAGTTTGCACCCTGATCTGAATGGATCCTCTCTGGGAATCCATAGATGCAGAAATATCTGTCCCACAGTTGGCGAGCTACTTGCTGGGCTGTTTGGTTTTTGCATGCGAAGGCGTGTGCCATTTTGGTGAAATGGTCGGTAATCACCAACACATCAACACTTCCACCTTTACGATCTTCTGCAGACCAAAAGTCAATGCACACCAGCTCTAGAGGCCTGGTTGTCTTTACACTCTCGAGTGGGGCTCTTGCTTCTGGCTCAGGTGTCTTGCTCACCACGCAGCGCTTACAGCATCTAACATGTTCTCTGACATCCCGCTCCATGCCTTCCCAAAAGAACCTTTCTCTGGTCAAATGAAGTGTTCTGGCCTGGCCCTGGTGACCAGCATCGTCATGTACTCCCTGCAGGACTTGTTCGGTGAGTGAAGCTGGGACGATATATTGCCAACGTTTCTTTCCTGTTAACTGGTCTTTGCACACACGATACAAAACTCCGTCCAACATTTTTAACCTCTCCCACTGTTTGAGAGTCTTCAGGATTTTTAACGAATCTTTTGTCCTCTCACGTCTTGATGGCCTCCTGCCACGGGAGACATAAGAAAGAACTCGAGCCAAAACAGGATCTTCTGACTGTTTATCCTGAAGCTCTTTCAGTGTAAATACTGGCAGCACACTTTGCCCAGCTGGAATTAAGTTGTGCACATCCTGAGTAAGCCAATATTGCACTTCTCCCATAGGGCCTGCATTCCACTCAACCTGGTTCATCAGTAGGGTCGACACTTCATCTGAGGAGAACGAGAAACCATTTGGCTGTTGGTCAGAGACAGGGGGTTCGACACTTTGACACTTAGCACTGATTCTGAAAGCATGCTGTACTACATCCTCTTTGAAGTGATTGGCCTCCTCCAGCAGTCTCTCGTAAGGCTCTGTTACCAACCTCCGACTTGCACGTCCTTTGACAAAAGGTTGTCGACTCATGGCATCTGCCACCACGTTCTTGCTCCCGGGGATGTACTGGATACTAAAGTCATACGGTGCCAACTTGGCGACCCACCTCTGCTCACACGCATCGAGCTTTGGCTTCGTCAGGATGTATGTCAACGGATTATTATCCGTCCAGACGGTGAAGGAATGACCTTTCAGCCAGTGGCTGAATTTGTCACAGACAGACCACTTTAAAGCCAGGAACTCCAAGCGGTGGGCAGGGTAATTGCTTTGTGCACGTGAGAGGGCCTTACTAGCGAAAGCGACAGGACGTGCTCTAGTTTCGCCCTCCGAGACTTGAGAAAGTACAGCGCCCAATCCATCCAGAGAGGCGTCTGTTGACAGGATGAAGGGGCGGTTGAAATCTGGGTGTGCAAGCACTACTGACTCCAAAAGGGCTGACTTTAGATGATTGAAGGAGTCACGCTGTTCCCTCCTCCAATCGCTTGGGTTCAGCCTCCTGAAGGCAGATGGCTTTGTTCCGCTACCCTTTTGTCCCCTCGGTGCAGCGGTCAGTGCGAACAAGGGTTTAGCTATGCTAGAGCAGTTCTGTATGAATCGCTGATAAAACATAACCATGCCCAGGAACGACTTTATTTTTTTTTGAGACGGCGTAACCCCATCTTCCATCATAAGGTCTGTTTCGGTTATCGCTGCAATGGCTTGAACTTTGTCGGGGTCGGCCGTTACCACTCTCTCATCAATCACATGACCAAGGAACCGTACACTCCGACGTAGCAGGTGGTACTTTTTCGGGGCAAGTTTTAGACCATGGGTTCTCAGGCGGCTGAACACCATCTCGAGCCTTTCCGTCATCATACTCTCATTTGGTGCAAATACTAGAAGGTCGTCTAGGTAACAGAGAATGGTAAGAAAGTTCTGGTCCCCGAATATGCCCATCATTAGACGCATAAAACTTGCAGGACTGTTGCACAAACCTTGGGGGAGGCGGTTGAACTCATAGAGTCCCATTGGTGTTGTGAACGCAGTGAATGTTTTATCTTCCTCTGCCATCTCTATATTGTAGAATCCTGAGGTAAGATCCATAGCACTGAATATGGCATTGCCGCCAAGCGCAGCTAGACAATCTGCCTGGTGAGGCAAAGGATGGGCGTCTTTAGTAGTGCGGGCATTCAGCCATCGATAGTCGACACAGATGCGTAAATCTCCGCTTTTCTTCCAGACGAGCACCAGCGGGGAGGCCCACTCACTTGAGGATTTACGAATTATCTCAAGCTCCTCCATTTCTGAAAGAACATGTCTGAGCTTGTGGTAATGGGCGGGTGGCACACGTCGGTAAGGCAGTCTAAAGGGGCGACTATCTGCAAGATGTATTCGGTGAGAGAAATCCTTTGCTTTGCCACAGTCTAATTTACTCTTTGAGAACACGTCCTCATATTTACATACTAGCTGTACAAGTTGTTCCTTCCAATGCGATGACACCTCACAAGACCCAACATCAAGGTCGCTTAAACCGATTTTGCTCAGTCTATCGCAGAAACTTGAATCAGCGGGTCTACTGTCAGAGACTGAAACACCTGCAGTTTGGTTCATGACTTTTAGCTCATTACTGGCTAGATGCTGGGGACTGATATCCAAGTCCTCCAAAGCTACACAAGGGTATACATCAGCCAACTTGGTGTTCCTCCGCAATGTTATGGGCTTTTCTGTAGCATTTAGCACCTTGACTGGCACCCATCTGTCACCACTCATGGAGGCTACCACCCGCCCAATGACAATGTTCTTATGTGACTGAGACTTTGCAGGCTCCACAAGGACAGCACTTCCCTCAGAAACAGGTGTGGAAGCAGGTAAGCGTCCCCAGACGAGATGTTCTTGCTGAGGACACAGCACTACGGCCTGGGTGAGTTTGGCCGTTCCTATCTTGTCGGGCATTTCGGTGCCTTTCCACCTGTGTAGGCCAGACAACATATCCAGAAACTGCATAATATCTTCATCTCCTGAACTTTCAGGTCGATTTAGGACACGCCAGTACCCATGTGTACTCTTCATCTGGCTGATGATGTATTTGATAACATTAGTGCCCAAGATAACGTTACTCTCTAATTCCTCCGCTTCCCCGTCTGCAATACACCAAGCGCCTGAGTGCGAACGCTTAAAGGAGAAGCGATATATAGCATTTAACATGTAAACAATGTTGCTGAATTACCCCACATAACAGGACAGCACTCACAGGAAAAATAAATGGAAATAAAATAACAGAAAATGTTAACATACAAAAATGTTATAAATTCACTCAAATGCACATATAAATGTACTTTAAACTGATTGCTGAACCACTGTGTGTATAATAAAGTTCCTATTTTACACAAACAGTCTCATTGTATGAAGATATACAACAAGGCATTTTAGAGTGAAATTAATATATACTGGAGGTACACAACTATCAAGTTAAACTCACACATTACATAGTAAACAGTCAAATAAATGATCACAGATTGGAAAAACATACCTTAAACAGAGAAGTGAGGCAAAATTAGGGACATTCAAGAAGGCCTAACGTTACTCTCTAATTCCTGCATTGAAAAGACGCACGTGAAAATGAGGCTCTAACTTTAACATGGTTAAAAGAGCAACTTACAAAGAAAATAATCGAATCACACTGATACACATTATGACATAACCTCTTAACAGTGTTTTGACATCATAAAGTGATTTCATTACCGAAAATTAGTCAATACAAGACAAATAGAAGAGAGAAAAACTACCTCCGCTTCCCCGTCTGCAATACACCATGCGCCTGAGTGCGAACGCTTAAAGGAGAAGCGATATAGTTAACGTAGGTGTCCCACTAATTAAAGCCCCACATAGAACAATTGATAAGAACTCTCGATCGGAACCATTGAACACAGTACATTGAAAACAAGTTTTGCTGAAGTTAACAGTATATACTACATTTCTTATTACACAAAAAAATGATATCAAAAAAAAACAAACAAAAAAAAAAACAACTCAAATGTCTAAATTGACCGGCTACATAAGCACAGTTGTAGTGTTAATGTTCAAACATGGTAAAGTGTCTGACAACAATAAATATTCTTATTAGAATAAAACTGCCTCATTTTTTAACTGTAGAGCTGTAGCTGAATAGTTTGGTCTACTACGCTGCTGAAATGTAATGTTGGTCATTATGGTGCAACTTAATATTTAATAACAAATATTTTCTGAAGTGGTACTTGGTATAAAAAGTTTGAGAACCAGTGGTTTAAAGAAATGGTATAATATGAAATCCTGCTTTTTAAGAACTTTTCAGTAAACCATTTCTTCTTTCCCCTTGTAGAGTCATAGAGGATCCAGCTTGTTCTTGAATCATTGGTAAGAAATTGTTCATCTGCTACATTGCACTGTCACTTCTGCTAGAGATGCTTTGACCTTTTGTGATAGGTTTTGATTGTCCTTAGTTTATTAAAAATTTACTGAATTAGATTTTATTTGTTTTACTACACTGTATTACTAGTGTTTTGATTAAAACAGTGTAACTGGGGGCTCTGAAGACACTGCTTGTGAATAATTTGTTAATATTGTAAATTTTCATCTGAATACATTAAGTGTTTAATGAATAGTGTTGTCCACTTTGTTTCCAACCTCACTGTTACTGAACTGTAAAGTGAAAATATTGTGTGATTTATTTTGCATTCAGTTTTCAGTTAAATATATTTCACAATATCAAAGTTATTGTGAAACATTGTGGACATACCTAAACAAACTGGTTAAATCTTATGTGTCCTCCAGAAGTTTGCACTCTGCAAGTGAACGACGCCTTGTGGTGCCATCCCAAAGAGGTTCAAAATCACTCTCACGGACCTTTTCCTGGACTGTGCCCAGCTGGTGGAATGACCTCCCAATCTCAATCCGAACTGCTGAGTCTTTACTCATTTTCAAGAAACATTTTAAGACTCATCTTTTTCACCGGAACTTAACCAACTAATGCTAGCACTTTTCCTTCTTTTCTTGTCTTTCCTATTAAAAAAAAAAAAAAAAACCTGTCTATGCGTTCTGTACTAGACTAACTGAGACTTGTCATGGCACTTGTATACTGTTGTTGTTCGCTTGTACACCTGACTGCTTCTGTTCTTCTCATTTGTAAGTCGCTTTGGATAAAAGCGTCTGTTAAATTATTAAATGTAAATGTTTATACAGGACGGTACAGAAAGTGCACAAGTGGGAGAGAGTGGAGGGGACGGCGTCAGAAAGGACCTAGCGCTGGGACACTTTCAAGGATCACCCGAAGCACAACCACACTGTATACACTAAGGCTGCTGGTTCTAACATTTTAGAGTGCCCTGCGGCAGAAATCTCATTCTGCATTCCCCACGGTAAAGAAGACACAGTCCGGGGGGGTTCCCATTAGAAATCAACTGGTTGAAGGTTCCCTGCTCGTACTGTGCAACACATTTTCACGGCACAGATGTGCACAACTTGAAATGAGACACATTACTAAAACATGTTTTTGACAGAAACTGTAGTTTTCCACCAAAATAAAAGATCCACTGGTTTCAGTCATAAAGGTACAAGGGTTTGTCTTGTAAGTGCTGAAAAAAATATGCATTTTTGTGCCAAATTATTTTACAAAAACCTTTAAATATTATTGTATTTGGATTGTCCTACTACATGTTTTTATCATTACCTCCATGCATACTCTGCATAATAAAGTGTGGGATTATTTTCATCTGTTTTATACAGTATGTTTCCAAAATTTATCTGCTGTTTGACAATTTTGAGCATGTGGTAGTTTATTGAAGTTGTTTGTAAAGCCATTGCTGCCAGTCATTAGATTTTTAGCCTTGCATGTACCGTGTTGATCTAAATGCCAACTAGGATCTAGGTGTATTTATATACGAGGTACGACGGGGAAACAACGTCGTGTTATCAACGCTGATTAACTTTTCAAAATCAACACCTCATTCAGCTTTCATCCCAGGGCTGCAGCACGACCCTAATTCACCCGTGATGCAGGTAAGACTGTGAAACAGCGTCGCGATTTCAACGGTGAATCCGCGTCGTGATTTCAACGTTGATCCAATTTGCAAAATCGAAAGGTTATTCAACGTTGATTCAACGTCGGGATTTCAACAGTGAATCAGCGTTGTGATTTCAACCGTACATCAACGTCACGATTTCAACGGTGAATCAACGTCGTGATTTCAACGTTGATCCAATTTGCAAAATCGAAAGGTTTTTCAACGTTGATTCAACCATGGTACCTGACGTTGTTTCAACGTTGAATCAACGTTGAAATGCCGGCTGGGTTCCTTTTAAAACTCGTTTGTTCTATAATCTGTTGTCAGGTTATTTCTGCTTATTTTCAGATGAAATTCAGCAGCAGCTCAGCAATTAAGAATTGATCAGGTAACACTTTTTCCTCACTGGGTTGTTGTTTTTGGGGAAAATAACACAAATAACGCGGAACTGAGGACTTTGTAGGCTGAAACACAAACTACAATATAACGTGATGATATCAGAATAAAATCACTGAACTGACCCTGAAGAGATATTTCATGGCGTCTTCTCATCAATGAAGGTTCAGTTGTTGTTTTCGATCTGAAGTGTTTCCTGAAGCAGAAAGCCGCGTTATCGGTTCTACCTGCAGAGCGCGCTCCTGAGATCACGTGACGCGTTTGTATAACACACCTGTATGTGGTTTAGAGCTGAAGATGTTTATCATCTTACGCGAGCTCGGGCTTGTGCTCCTGTTTGCGAGGTAAACGAGCGGGCATGTGATGTGTTTCGATTAGCACGAGAAAGATGAGAAAATGGAGGCTTGCCTCTGGCGATCACGATTTGGTTGAACCAGCAACTAAAGCAAAGTCTGAGTTGTGGAAAAGTTATATTGACCATGTTTATAATGAGAATAATGAGTGAATAATGACGCACCATCAGTGAGTGCAGGAACACGCTGAAGACATCTACAGTGGATTCAATAATGTTCCTCCACAAAAACATGTAGGCTTAGCCTAATCTCTTTGAGTAAAGGTTTTTCAAATGATAACTATATATGCATTGAGTCTTAAATGCCTAATGTGGACAGACTATTTACGCTAATGTTGGCATTATTCTTTTATTAAATGTCCGGCGGAGCCTTTATCTTAATTTCGTTATTGCCAAATACCCATCTTAATTTAAAATTTATCTTAATTTAATTTGTTAAAAAAGACTTTCTTTTATTGGTGGGTTGGTCTATGTAGAGGCTAAATGAGCCGATGTCTATTTAGAGTGCTGAGATGTTAAGATTTCACAGAGGACTTATTTTATTTCTTTATTCCAACTTCCAAGTGGTCTAGTCTTCTTTAGTTATGAATAAATTATGTTAAAACGTGTATAAATGACTCATTCTTGACAAAAGGCAAAATAGCTGTGTGTGCGCGCACATTTGAATAATGTCGGGCTGCAGGCACGTGCACAGGTAGGGCTCAACATGTGCAGAGCACATGCCCTTTTTGCCCTTACACTCCGAAGTGCCCTTTTTTTGGTGGTGTTTTTTTTTTTTTTTTTTTTTTATTAAACAATGCTATTGGTCACCCTTTACGTCTGTCTGTCTGTTTTACAAATATTTAGCAAATGAAAGTTCTTAAAACGAGCTTGTGTAAATCTTATTCGATCCTCAAGCTGTCAGTAAGCTGATAACTCCACCCCCTCTATATTCATTGAATCAACTGAAGTTCCACAGCAGCCGCACAGTAGACACCAGCTGAGCTGAACAAAGTTTTGCGAAGGGTAAATAAATATCTTGTTGTTTGAATAAGTACTACTAAACACAATGGGTCTCATTCATGAAACACGAGCAGAACTAATTTTTGTGTAAATCGTGTGTAAAGTGGTTCTGTCGTAAAATTTCGGATTCATTAAAATGTTCGTATTTTCCAAATGTTAGTTGGTACGAAAGAAATCTACACCTGCTCCCAGCTACGCGTAAATAGTGCGTTTAACATCTGAACATTTTGCTCATTAATACGGCTGCATTTTAATTCACCTTAATCGGGTACATATTTACACAGCATTTTGAAAAAAAAAAATTATATAAAGTAATTACATACGGTTTTTCTTTTTACTTTTATTATGAGAGTAGCCTAGTAGTATGTAGATATGCTCGATGATGATGGTGGTACTCCTCCAGTTTGAATACGATTTTTTCGAAGTGAACTAATGAAGCTGTCAAGCTTCATGTTGAACCATTTTCTTTTCACTTCTGGGACTGTTCGATTAACAGAATAAACTCCATTAACAGCATCTGTAATATGCTGCCTAGCTTCCTTTTTTTAGGACCTGATAGTACGCCACTATGTACGCTTGAAAATAAAATGTGGCGTTTTGAATGAACTTCTGATAATAAAACTTCAATTTCTGCAGCTGAGAAATTGTTATTTTTCATTCGCTTTTGAGAAGATACGTTGAAATCCTTCATTTGGTGTCATAATATGATGCTCATATATAGTTGTCTGTCGGATTTAATGGGCGGGATTTATGGTAATTGAGAATGAGCGTGCACGCGCGTCCCATTTACGACTGATTGGAATTCATTAACACACACACACATTTCACTATCACATCTGACGTTTACGAAGTATTTGTGAATCAGGAGAAGGGTTTTCGGGAAGGTCTCTTTACGCGCAAATCACTCCCATATTTACTCATATATTTACGAATGTTTCATGAATGAGACCCTATGTCTATAAAGGCTCATATTTTATTTATTTGATGTCTGACTGACTCACTGACTGAGACATGTGGGACGTCACCTGAGAGAGAGGGCTAGCATTTGCCATCTAGTCATAGCCAATACATAGCCAACACTTAAATAGCCTGTGCATATAGTTGCATTTCATCTTTTATAAAATGCTATTTTGGCCAAATGCATTTTACCACAGGAAAAACTGAGCGCTCCGTATATATTGCTAAAAAAACTAGTTTGTAACATTAGATGAAAATGTAATGTGATGCCGGTGTAGCAGTCGATTCTGTTCCCCAATGTCTGTTTCCCCTCGGGTTGCCAGGTCCGTGTAATAAACCCAACCAAATAGTTAATCAAACATTTTCCCAAAGTAGCCTAAATTCCGCGGATTTGGCAACATTCCCGCATGAAAATACACCAAACACACCTGGATGTAAGGAAAGCAAAAAGGGACAAATTTCTTGCTACACTGCAGCATAGTAAAATTATTCTCACACTCCCGTTTATGTTCTTTTTTTATTATTATACATCTTGCAGTTGTTCCGTTATTTTTGTCTTATGTTTTTACATTTCAAGTTGAAAAACCTCTCGTCTTAAATTTATTTTCAAGTTTAAGATTTAGGACGGTATTTTGAACTATTTGACTTGCCGTACATCCAGTCACGCTTCTGGTGCACGCTAGTTCTGATCGTACGTACAGTAACTCGGCAACAACGCCAGAATTGTAGTATGTTTGCGTAAAGGGGAACAGACATTCCGAGGGGAACAGAATCGACTGCTACACCGGCAGTGGCAGGCGCCGTCGCCGTTTTAATGACGAAAAAAAAATAAAAAACCATTCACATTTGCACACATTCGCTGGTCAAAAACGATATATTGATAAGTAATACAACAACACAATTGTTTTTACCATCGGAAAATCGTGCGCCCCCGCGCTGTTTCGTTCTGGAACTTACACAAAGCGACGAGTGATCCTCGTCACCTAGATAACATATATTTCTAAGAAATTTATTCTTTGATTTATGATTGCTGATACACTTAATTTATTAACATTTAGGCTATTCATGTTATGGTATACTCTCCGCTCGTCCTCACATGTATAAAATGTTGTAAAACATGGTTTTACTACAGTAATGTAGTAGTAACTAAAAAAAAAAAAAATTACAGAAGATCACTGTGAAATCTTTATATTTTATCATGCAGAATGTAATTCATGATTCATTCCTAGGCTTCATTTATTTGATCCAAAATACAGCAAAATCAGTAACATTGTGTAATATTTTTACAATTTTAAATAACTGTTTTCTATTTGAATATATTTTAAAATGTAATTTATTTTTGTGATCAAAGCTGAATTTTCAGCATCATTACTTACATTACAGTGTCACGTGATCCTTCAGAAATGCTTTTCACTGCAACTGTACTTTTCCACACTATTTTTATGTATTTTTTCATTGCTGGCTTATTTTAGGGAAAGTGTAGTGAATAAGAGACATTCAAGAGACCAACATCCCTGGTCCACCACAGTATCATTTTTTTGTCAGATACATGGCTCACAGAAGGTTGCTGTTGTAATTAGGTTTAAAGAAGCCCTTAAAACCCTGTTTATCTATATTATCTAATATTATTATTATGGTTGTTATTAATCGTGAATAAATCTAAAGCTTTTGAGACTATTATTTTGTGTTATTGAATTTGTCATGAAGATGTGACCATTTCTTCCTTTTATGCAGGGTTACTAAATAATCTTGATATAAAAAAGGGAGGGGGGTGGCCTTTTTCAGTTTCAGCACATGCCCCTCAAAAGGTCTGTGCACGGCCCTGTCGGGCTGTAAACGGGTTCGGGCTTTTAAAAAGCTGTCAATCAAAATACTTGTCCGGCTCAGGCCGAAACCTGTCGGGCTTAACTTTTATGGCCTGATTACAGCTCTAATGTGGTTTGACGATATTGGACGAGATCTGCTGAAACCACAGCTGTTTTCTAGATGAATTCAACTCTTTACAATAGTAGCAGCATTCATGTAGTGCGAAAGATCAATTGTAATGGACGAAACGATCTTTTACAGACGACGACGAAGTCGTCACAACTTAACACGGAAACCAGTTAAACTGTAACATCAGCCAAAAATAAAATCCTCTTTATCATTCAACATGAACGCCCAGCTTTGCATATTAATTTGTAAATAGTCCGTGAATTAACATGAAGATTCTAGAAGAATCCCTAGAGCTTGATATTATTATAATCTCACTACTCACAACTCACTACAACGGATTAAAGATCGAGTTTAGTATGAAAACAAGGTGAAAAACGAAAACATTCTTCAATAATATGACATGAAATCAAAAGCTTATAACTGAACTTACCGTAATGAGATTTTTATGCCAGTTTTTAAGTCTTAGAAACGTGAAGTTACATTCGGTAAATTTCGAGATTTTACTTTCGATTTCAACACAAAGGCGTATCCTCGTGATGCAGACTGCGCATGCGCAAGAGACCTCCCAGCAAACACAGAACGTTGTGAGGACGTTGCCAGTTAGTCGTCTTTTGGTCAGCGCGACATGACTTTATGGCAACGTTGTGAGGACGTCGTGGTAAAGTTCCATTTTTTAAAATCTTGGCTAACTTCCCAGAAACGTCGTGGGCACGTACTCAAAAGACGTCGCTAGTTAGTCCCATTGGGGACGTTGTAGCGACGTGGTCAGCTGGTCTTCAGATAACTTTTAATATTATTGCACTAGATGTATTATTATTATTAAGATACCATTTGAACAGCATATTCTTTGGGAAATATACAAAAAAATTAATCAAGCATGTTAAAATAATTATATATATATATATATATATATATATATATATATATATATATATATATATATATATATATATATATATATATATATATGCCATCAGTTTAAGAACAATAAAATAAACAATTTACTTAGCAAATGGTGATAATGTTTGTTAATGAAAGAGAGTACGGGACAAATTAACATTTAAACCATAAACTAGCAGCGCACGTCACTTTCTGAGTGAAGTGCGCGACGTGCGCGTGCCCGTCATTTTGTAACGGTCAACTTCCAGCAGACGGACACGGAGGAAAGGTAAGTCCTATAAATCTACTTTTATTCATAGATTTTAACTGATATAACGTTAAATGCCATCAAAGAGGAGTAGTGTTTTGTATTTTTGTAGGTTTTCTCTTTCAATTTAATAAATAAATGCTCGGTTTGGTTAATTAGCTCAAAAGCAGTCTCAGAGGTGGTCTAAGGTAACGGTAACTGTTAAAATCGAATATAACCTTACCTGTTTTAAATTATTTGAAATGTATCACTATAAACTATACAGTATTAACTTTCTAATAATTTAATTTTTAACCGTAGTAACGTTAATTAGTTTGTTTGAATGCCTGCTGCTCGAGCTTGATGATGCTCATGCTATCCATGCTGTGAACTTGAATATAAACCGATATAACGTTAAATATAAAGTTTAACGTTAATTAGACCGAGGCTGCCGAAATCATGTTCAGTGTAACGTTATGTGGGATTAATAATTTCCCCTTTTCTCCCTCAAGTGGCAGACTTGTAAATTCTGTCATCTGTTCATTATTGGTGTTGATGGTGTTTTTCACATGCATGCTTTTTAATGCTAGTTTAATTCTCAAATTGATCTGATACTTTAGTTTCACAAAAAGTAAACAAATTGTTCACTTTCTTAGGGCCTGACAACCACCAGTTGAGTCCATGATTCAGTGAGTTCCCTATAAGGAAATATATTTGTTACCACCTAGTAATTTAAATGTATTATTTATTGCTTTAAAATGAACACATATATTTATCATCAGGGGAAGAGACAGTCTGGGCAGCAGCAACAAGACAACTATTACAAGTAGAGATGGGTTTCAAGAACTGGTACTAATTTGGTTCCTGACTTGTTCGGTACTGAAAACATTTACATAAGTTACAGGATCAATAGTGCTGCTATCAGTATTCTTGTAACATTGATTCATTACCCTTTAGACACAACCACATATCCTCCAAATCATCTCTTCGTGGATGGCAGCAAGGATCCAGGATCAAGAGATCATTCTTCATGGAGACTGTTACACAGGAAGCAGTTTCTCCTGGGTGAAAAACTAAACCTGGTTGTTTCAGCATCACTCAGGCAAGACTAAATACTTTTAAATTGATTTCAGTTGGTTATGTGTTTCAGGTCATCCTGACCATTCTGCTGTCCTGGATGTAAGTCCGTGCAGGAACTACATTTCTCGTTGTTGAAAGATTTGTGCAGCGGTATCCAGACATATAACGCCCCATCACACGGGGCGTGA